>NW_025961734.1:0-46753 GCF_023159225.1 Perognathus longimembris pacificus | reverse complement strand
GTAATTACCTTAACAAGCTCCAGCTGTTTTTATTCTCAGAAGGTTTACTCCCTGATATACAGCTGCCTTCCCCCTTCGTAAGTGCAGGACCTAAATGAGCTTTTTTCTCTGTTCCCTCACCACAATCCAGATTCTTTTGGGGAGTTAGCAGTAGAGGAAACAAACCAGGAAGTAATTAATTTATTAAGCTACTGCTTTTCTTAATCTCAGTGGAGATATTTACTGATAAACAGCTACCTACGCAGCATGTTCATGTCGTTCCTAAATGAGCTTTTATCTCTCTCCCCTCACCACGAATCAGATTCTTCTGAGGCAGTTCCCAGTACATTATCCTTTCCCCTGTGTAATTACCTTAACAAGCTCCAGCTGTTTTTATTCTCAGAAGGTTTACTCCCTGATATACAGCTGCCTACCCCCTTCGTAAGTGCAGGTCCTAAATGAGCTTTTTTCTCTGTTCCCTCACCACAATCCAGATTCTTTTGGGGAGTTACCAGTACAGTAACCATACCAGGAAGTACTTAATTTATTAAGCTACTGTTTTTCTTAATCTCAGTGGAGATATTTACTGATAAACAGCCACCTAAGCAGCATGTACATGTCGTTCCTAAATGAGCTTTTATCTCTCTCCCCCTCACCACAAATCAGATTCTTCTGAGGAGTTCCCAGTACATTATCCTTTACCCTGTGTAATTACCTTAACAAGCTCCAGCTGTTTTTATTCTCAGAAGGTTTACTACCTGATATACAGCTGCCTATCCCCTTCGTAAGTGCAGGTCCTAAATGAGCTTTTTTCTCTGTTCCCTCACCACAATCCAGATTCTTTTGGGGAGTTACCAGTACAGTAACCATACCAGGAAGTACTTAATTTATTAAGCTACTGCTTTTCTTAATCTCAGTGGAGATATTTACTGATAAACAGCTACCTACGCAGCATGTTCATGTCGTTCCTAAATGAGCTTTTATCTCTCTCCCCTCACCACAAATCAGATTCTTCTGAGGAGTTCCCAGTACATTATCCTTTCCCCTGTGTAATTACCTTAACAAGCTCCAGCTGTTTTTATTCTCAGAAGGTTTACTCCCTGATATACAGCTGCCTACGCCCTTCGGAAGTGCAGGTCCTACATGAGCTTTTTTCTCTGTTCCCTCACCACAATCCAGATTCTTTGGGGAGTTACCAGTACAGTAACCATACCAGGAAGTACTTAATTTATTAAGCTACTGCTTTTCTTAATCTCAGTGGAGATATTTACTGATAAACAGCTATGTATGTAGCATGTTCATGTCGTTCCTAAATGAGCTTTTATCTCTCTCTCCTCACCACAAATCAGATTCTTCTGAAGAGTTCCCTGTACATTATCCTTTCCCCTGTGTAATTACCTTAACAAGCTCCAGCTGTTTTTATTCTCAGAAGGTTTACTCCCTGATATACAGCTGCCTACCCCCTTCGTAAGTGCAGGTCCTAAATGAGCTTTTTTCTCTGTTCCCTCACCACAATCCAGATTGTTTTGGGGAGTTATCAGTACAGTACCCATACCAAGAAGTACTTAATTTATTAAGCTACTGCTTTTCTTAATCTCAGTGGAGATATTTACTGATAAACAGCTACCTACGCAGCATGTTCATGTCGTTCCTAAATGAGCTTTTATCTCTCTAACCTCACCACAAATCAGATTCTTCTGAGGAGTTCCCAGTACATTATCCTTTCCCCTGTGTAATTACCTTAACAACCTCCAGCTGTTTTTATTGTCAGAAGGTTTACTCCCTGATATAGAGCTGCCTACCCCCTTCGTTATTGCAGGTCCTAAATGAGCTTTTTTCTCTGTTCCCTCACCACAATCCAGATTCTTTTGGGGAGTTACCAGTACAGTAACCATACCAGTAAGTACTTAATTTATTAAACTACTGCTTTTCATAATCTCAGTGGAGATATTTACTGATAAACAGCTACGTACCCAGCATGTTCATGTCGTTCCTAAATGAGCTTTTATCTCTCTCCCCTCACCACAAATCAGATTCTTCTGAGGAGTTCCCAGTACATTATCCTTTCCCCTGTGTAATTACCTTAACAAGCTCCAGCTGTTTTTATTCTCATAAGGTTTACTCCCTGATATACAGCTGCCTACCCCCTTCGTAAGTGCAGGTCCTAAATGAGCTAATTTCTCTGTTCCCTCACCACAATCCAGATTCTTTTGGGGAGTCACCAGTACAGTAACCACACAAGGATGTACTTAATTTATTAAGCTAATGCTTTTCTTAATCTCAGTGGAGATATTTACTGATAAACAGCTACCTACGCAGCATGTTCATGTCGTTCCTAAATGAGCTTTTATCTCTCTCCCTTCACCACAAATCAAATTCTTCTGAGGAGTTCCCAGTACATTATCCTTTCCCCTGTGTAATTACCTTAACAAGCTCCAGCTGTTTTTATTCTCAGAAGGTTTACTCCCTCATATACAGCTGCCTACCCCCTTCGTAAGTGCAGGTCCTAAATGAGCTTTTTTCTCTGTTCCCTCAACACAATCCAGATTCTTTTGGGGAGTTACCAGTACAGTAACCATACCAGGAAGTACTTAATTTATTAAGCTACTGCTTTTCTTAATCTTAGTGGAGATATTTACTGATAAACAGCTACTTACGCAGTATGTTCATGTCGTTCCTAAATGAGCTTTTATCTCTCTCCCCTCACCACAAATCAGATTCTTCTGAGGAGTTCCCAGTACATTATCCTTTCCTCTGTGTAATTACCTTAACAAGCTCCAGCTGTTTTTATTCTCAGAAGGTTTACTCCCTGATATACAGCTGCCTACCCCCTTCGTAAGTGCAGGTCTTAATGAGATTTTTTCTCTGTTCCCTCACCAAAATCCAGATTCTTTTGGGGAGTTACCAATACAGGAACCATACTAGGAAGTACTTAATTTATTAAGCTACTGCTTTTCTTAATCTCAGTGGAGATATTTACTGATAAACAGCTACGTACGCAGCATGTTCATGTCCTTCCTAAATGAGCTTTTATCTCTCTCCCCTCACCACAAATCAGATTCTTCTGAGGAGTTCTCAGTACATTATCCTTTCCCCTGTGTAATTACCTTAACAAGCTCCAGCTGTTTTTATTCTCAGAAGGTTTACTCCCTGATATACAGCTGCCTACCCCCTTCGTAAGTGCAGGTCCTAAATGAGCTTTTTTCTCTCTTCCCTCACCACAATCCAGATCTTTTGGGGAGTTACCAGTACAGTAACCATACCTGGTAGTACTTAATTTATTAAGCTACTGCTTTTCTTAATCTCAGTGGAGATATTTACTGATGAACAGCTACCTACGCAGCATGTTCATGTCGTTCCTAAATGAGCTTTTATCTCTCTCCCCTCACCACGAATCAGATTCTTCTGAGGAGTTCCCAGTACATTATCCTTTCCCCTGTGTAATTACCTTAACAAGCTCCAGCTGTTTTTATTCTCAGAAGGTTTACTCCCTGATATACAGCTGCCTACGCCCTTCGGAAGTGCAGGTCCTACATGAGCTTTTTTCTCTGTTCCCTCACCACAATCCAGATTCTTTGGGGAGTTACCAGTACAGTAACCATACCAGGAAGTACTTAATTTATTAAGCTACTGCTTTTCTTAATCTCAGTGGAGATATTTACTGATAAACAGCTATGTATGTAGCATGTTCATGTCGTTCCTAAATGAGCTTTTATCTCTCTCTCCTCACCACAAATCAGATTCTTCTGAAGAGTTCCCTGTACATTATCCTTTCCCCTGTGTAATTACCTTAACAAGCTCCAGCTGTTTTTATTCTCAGAAGGTTTACTCCCTGATATACAGCTGCCTACCCCCTTCGTAAGTGCAGGTCCTAAATGAGCTTTTTTCTCTGTTCCCTCACCACAATCCAGATTGTTTTGGGGAGTTATCAGTACAGTACCCATACCAAGAAGTACTTAATTTATTAAGCTACTGCTTTTCTTAATCTCAGTGGAGATATTTACTGATAAACAGCTACCTACGCAGCATGTTCATGTCGTTCCTAAATGAGCTTTTATCTCTCTAACCTCACCACAAATCAGATTCTTCTGAGGAGTTCCCAGTACATTATCCTTTCCCCTGTGTAATTACCTTAACAACCTCCAGCTGTTTTTATTGTCAGAAGGTTTACTCCCTGATATAGAGCTGCCTACCCCCTTCGTTATTGCAGGTCCTAAATGAGCTTTTTTCTCTGTTCCCTCACCACAATCCAGATTCTTTTGGGGAGTTACCAGTACAGTAACCATACCAGTAAGTACTTAATTTATTAAACTACTGCTTTTCATAATCTCAGTGGAGATATTTACTGATAAACAGCTACGTACCCAGCATGTTCATGTCGTTCCTAAATGAGCTTTTATCTCTCTCCCCTCACCACAAATCAGATTCTTCTGAGGAGTTCCCAGTACATTATCCTTTCCCCTGTGTAATTACCTTAACAAGCTCCAGCTGTTTTTATTCTCATAAGGTTTACTCCCTGATATACAGCTGCCTACCCCCTTCGTAAGTGCAGGTCCTAAATGAGCTAATTTCTCTGTTCCCTCACCACAATCCAGATTCTTTTGGGGAGTCACCAGTACAGTAACCACACAAGGATGTACTTAATTTATTAAGCTAATGCTTTTCTTAATCTCAGTGGAGATATTTACTGATAAACAGCTACCTACGCAGCATGTTCATGTCGTTCCTAAATGAGCTTTTATCTCTCTCCCTTCACCACAAATCAAATTCTTCTGAGGAGTTCCCAGTACATTATCCTTTCCCCTGTGTAATTACCTTAACAAGCTCCAGCTGTTTTTATTCTCAGAAGGTTTACTCCCTCATATACAGCTGCCTACCCCCTTCGTAAGTGCAGGTCCTAAATGAGCTTTTTTCTCTGTTCCCTCAACACAATCCAGATTCTTTTGGGGAGTTACCAGTACAGTAACCATACCAGGAAGTACTTAATTTATTAAGCTACTGCTTTTCTTAATCTTAGTGGAGATATTTACTGATAAACAGCTACTTACGCAGTATGTTCATGTCGTTCCTAAATGAGCTTTTATCTCTCTCCCCTCACCACAAATCAGATTCTTCTGAGGAGTTCCCAGTACATTATCCTTTCCTCTGTGTAATTACCTTAACAAGCTCCAGCTGTTTTTATTCTCAGAAGGTTTACTCCCTGATATACAGCTGCCTACCCCCTTCGTAAGTGCAGGTCTTAATGAGATTTTTTCTCTGTTCCCTCACCACAATCCAGATTCTTTTGGGGAGTTACCAATACAGGAACCATACTAGGAAGTACTTAATTTATTAAGCTACTGCTTTTCTTAATCTCAGTGGAGATATTTACTGATAAACAGCTACGTACGCAGCATGTTCATGTCCTTCCTAAATGAGCTTTTATCTCTCTCCCCTCACCACAAATCAGATTCTTCTGAGGAGTTCTCAGTACATTATCCTTTCCCCTGTGTAATTACCTTAACAAGCTCCAGCTGTTTTTTATTCTCAGAAGGTTTACTCCCTGATATACAGCTGCCTACCCCCTTCGTAAGTGCAGGTCCTAAATGAGCTTTTTTCTCTCTTCCCTCACCACAATCCAGATCTTTTGGGGAGTTACCAGTACAGTAACCATACCTGGTAGTACTTAATTTATTAAGCTACTGCTTTTCTTAATCTCAGTGGAGATATTTACTGATGAACAGCTACCTACGCAGCATGTTCATGTCGTTCCTAAATGAGCTTTTATCTCTCTCCCCTCACCACGAATCAGATTCTTCTGAGGAGTTCCCAGTACATTATCCTTTCCCCTGTGTAATTACCTTAACAAGCTCCAGCTGTTTTTATTCTCAGAAGTTTTACTCCCTGATATACAGCTGCCTACCCCCTTCGTAAGTGCAGGTCCTAAATGAGCTTTTTTCTCTGTTCCCTCACCACAATCTAGATTCTTTTGGGGAGTTACCATTACAGTAACCATACCAGGAAATACTTAATTTATTAAGCTACTGCTTTTCTTAGTCTCAGTGGACATATTTACTGATAAACAGCTATGTACGCAGCATGTTCATGTCGTTCCTAAATGAGCTTTTATCACTCTCCCCTCACCACAAATCAGATTCTTCTGAGGAGTTCCCAGTACATTATCCTTTCCCCTGTGTAATTACCTTAACAAGCTCCAGCTGTTTTTATTCTCAGAAGGTTTACTCCCTGATATACAGCTGCCTACCCCCTTCGTAAGTGCAGGTCCTAAATGAGCTTTTTTCTCTGTTCCCTCACCACAATCCAGATGCTTTTGGGGAGTTACCAGTACAGTACCCATACCAAGAAGTACTTAATTTATTAAGCTACTGCTTTTCTTAATCTCAGTGGAGATATTTACTGATAAACAGCTACCTACGCAGCATGTTCATGTCGTTCCTAAATGAGCTTTTATCTCTCTCCCCTCACCACCAATCAGATTCTTCTGAGGAGTTCCCAGTACATTATCCTTTCCCCTGTGTAATTACCTTAACAAGCTCCAGCTGTTTTTATTCTCAGAAGGTTTACTCCCTGATATACAGCTGCCTACCCCCTTCGTAAGTGCAGGTCCTAAATGAGCTTTTTTCTCTGTTCCGTCACCACAATCCAGATTCTTTTGGGGAGTTACCAGTACAGTAACCATACCAGGAAGTATTTAATTTATTAAGCTACTGCTTTTCTTAATCTCAGTGGAGATATTTACTGATAAACAGCTACCTACGCAGCATGTTCATGTGGTTCCTAAATGAGCTTTTATCTCTCTCCCCTCACCACAAATCAGATTCTTCTGAGGAGTTCCCAGTACATTATCCTTTCCCCTGTGTAATTACCCTAACAAGCTCCAGCTGTTTTTATTCTCAGAAGGTTTACTCCCTGATATACAGCTGCCTACCCCCTTCGTAAGTGCAGGTCCTAAATGAGCTTTTTTCTCTGTTCCCTCACCACAATCCAGATTGTTTTGGGGAGTTATCAGTACAGTACCCATACCAAGAAGTACTTAATTTATTAAGCTACTGCTTTTCTTAATCTCAGTGGAGATATTTACTGATAAACAGCTACCTACGCAGCATGTTCATGTCGTTCCTAAATGAGCTTTTATCTCTCTAACCTCACCACAAATCAGATTCTTCTGAGGAGTTCCCAGTGCATTATCCTTTCCCCTGTGTAATTACCTTAACAACCTCCAGCTGTTTTTATTGTCAGAAGGTTTACTCCCTGATATAGAGCTGCCTACCCCCTTCGTAATTGCAGGTCCTAAATGAGCTTTTTTCTCTGTTCCCTCACCACAATCCAGATTCTTTTGGGGAGTTACCAGTACAGTAACCATACCAGTAAGTACTTAATTTATTAAACTACTGCTTTTCATAATCTCAGTGGAGATATTTACTGATAAACAGCTACGTACCCAGCATGTTCATGTCGTTCCTAAATGAGCTTTTATCTCTCTCCCCTCACCACAAATCAGATTCTTCTGAGGAGTTCCCAGTACATTATCCTTTCCCCTGTGTAATTACCTTAACAAGCTCCAGCTGTTTTTATTCTCATAAGGTTTACTCCCTGATATACAGCTGCCTACCCCCTTCGTAAGTGCAGGTCCTAAATGAGCTAATTTCTCTGTTCCCTCACCACAATCCAGATTCTTTTGGGGAGTCACCAGTACAGTAACCACACAAGGATGTACTTAATTTATTAAGCTAATGCTTTTCTTAATCTCAGTGGAGATATTTACTGATAAACAGCTACCTACGCAGCATGTTCATGTCGTTCCTAAATGAGCTTTTATCTCTCTCCCTTCACCACAAATCAAATTCTTCTGAGGAGTTCCCAGTACATTATCCTTTCCCCTGTGTAATTACCTTAACAAGCTCCAGCTGTTTTTATTCTCAGAAGGTTTACTCCCTCATATACAGCTGCCTACCCCCTTCGTAAGTGCAGGTCCTAAATGAGCTTTTTTCTCTGTTCCCTCAACACAATCCAGATTCTTTTGGGGAGTTACCAGTACAGTAACCATACCAGGAAGTACTTAATTTATTAAGCTACTGCTTTTCTTAATCTTAGTGGAGATATTTACTGATAAACAGCTACTTACGCAGTATGTTCATGTCGTTCCTAAATGAGCTTTTATCTCTCTCCCCTCACCACAAATCAGATTCTTCTGAGGAGTTCCCAGTACATTATCCTTTCCTCTGTGTAATTACCTTAACAAGCTCCAGCTGTTTTTATTCTCAGAAGGTTTACTCCCTGATATACAGCTGCCTACCCCCTTCGTAAGTGCAGGTCTTAATGAGATTTTTTCTCTGTTCCCTCACCACAATCCAGATTCTTTTGGGGAGTTACCAATACAGGAACCATACTAGGAAGTACTTAATTTATTAAGCTACTGCTTTTCTTAATCTCAGTGGAGATATTTACTGATAAACAGCTACGTACGCAGCATGTTCATGTCCTTCCTAAATGAGCTTTTATCTCTCTCCCCTCACCACAAATCAGATTCTTCTGAGGAGTTCTCAGTACATTATCCTTTCCCCTGTGTAATTACCTTAACAAGCTCCAGCTGTTTTTATTCTCAGAAGGTTTACTCCCTGATATACAGCTGCCTACCCCCTTCGTAAGTGCAGGTCCTAAATGAGCTTTTTTCTCTCTTCCCTCACCACAATCCAGATCTTTTGGGGAGTTACCAGTACAGTAACCATACCTGGTAGTACTTAATTTATTAAGCTACTGCTTTTCTTAATCTCAGTGGAGATATTTACTGATGAACAGCTACCTACGCAGCATGTTCATGTCGTTCCTAAATGAGCTTTTATCTCTCTCCCCTCACCACGAATCAGATTCTTCTGAGGAGTTCCCAGTACATTATCCTTTCCCCTGTGTAATTACCTTAACAAGCTCCAGCTGTTTTTATTCTCAGAAGTTTTACTCCCTGATATACAGCTGCCTACCCCCTTCGTAAGTGCAGGTCCTAAATGAGCTTTTTTCTCTGTTCCCTCACCACAATCTAGATTCTTTTGGGGAGTTACCATTACAGTAACCATACCAGGAAATACTTAATTTATTAAGCTACTGCTTTTCTTAGTCTCAGTGGACATATTTACTGATAAACAGCTATGTACGCAGCATGTTCATGTCGTTCCTAAATGAGCTTTTATCACTCTCCCCTCACCACAAATCAGATTCTTCTGAGGAGTTCCCAGTACATTATCCTTTCCCCTGTGTAATTACCTTAACAAGCTCCAGCTGTTTTTATTCTCAGAAGGTTTACTCCCTGATATACAGCTGCCTACCCCCTTCGTAAGTGCAGGTCCTAAATGAGCTTTTTTCTCTGTTCCCTCACCACAATCCAGATGCTTTTGGGGAGTTACCAGTACAGTACCCATACCAAGAAGTACTTAATTTATTAAGCTACTGCTTTTCTTAATCTCAGTGGAGATATTTACTGATAAACAGCTACCTACGCAGCATGTTCATGTCGTTCCTAAATGAGCTTTTATCTCTCTCCCCTCACCACCAATCAGATTCTTCTGAGGAGTTCCCAGTACATTATCCTTTCCCCTGTGTAATTACCTTAACAAGCTCCAGCTGTTTTTATTCTCAGAAGGTTTACTCCCTGATATACAGCTGCCTACCCCCTTCGTAAGTGCAGGTCCTAAATGAGCTTTTTTCTCTGTTCCGTCACCACAATCCAGATTCTTTTGGGGAGTTACCAGTACAGTAACCATACCAGGAAGTATTTAATTTATTAAGCTACTGCTTTTCTTAATCTCAGTGGAGATATTTACTGATAAACAGCTACCTACGCAGCATGTTCATGTGGTTCCTAAATGAGCTTTTATCTCTCTCCCCTCACCACAAATCAGATTCTTCTGAGGAGTTCCCAGTACATTATCCTTTCCCCTGTGTAATTACCCTAACAAGCTCCAGCTGTTTTTATTCTCAGAAGGTTTACTCCCTGATATACAGCTGCCTACCCCCTTCGTAAGTGCAGGTCCTAAATGAGCTTTTTTCTCTGTTCCCTCACCACAATCCAGATTGTTTTGGGGAGTTATCAGTACAGTACCCATACCAAGAAGTACTTAATTTATTAAGCTACTGCTTTTCTTAATCTCAGTGGAGATATTTACTGATAAACAGCTACCTACGCAGCATGTTCATGTCGTTCCTAAATGAGCTTTTATCTCTCTAACCTCACCACAAATCAGATTCTTCTGAGGAGTTCCCAGTGCATTATCCTTTCCCCTGTGTAATTACCTTAACAACCTCCAGCTGTTTTTATTGTCAGAAGGTTTACTCCCTGATATAGAGCTGCCTACCCCCTTCGTAATTGCAGGTCCTAAATGAGCTTTTTTCTCTGTTCCCTCACCACAATCCAGATTCTTTTGGGGAGTTACCAGTACAGTAACCATACCAGTAAGTACTTAATTTATTAAACTACTGCTTTTCATAATCTCAGTGGAGATATTTACTGATAAACAGCTACGTACCCAGCATGTTCATGTCGTTCCTAAATGAGCTTTTATCTCTCTCCCCTCACCACAAATCAGATTCTTCTGAGGAGTTCCCAGTACATTATCCTTTCCCCTGTGTAATTACCTTAACAAGCTCCAGCTGTTTTTATTCTCATAAGGTTTACTCCCTGATATACAGCTGCCTACCCCCTTCGTAAGTGCAGGTCCTAAATGAGCTAATTTCTCTGTTCCCTCACCACAATCCAGATTCTTTTGGGGAGTCACCAGTACAGTAACCACACAAGGATGTACTTAATTTATTAAGCTAATGCTTTTCTTAATCTCAGTGGAGATATTTACTGATAAACAGCTACCTACGCAGCATGTTCATGTCGTTCCTAAATGAGCTTTTATCTCTCTCCCTTCACCACAAATCAAATTCTTCTGAGGAGTTCCCAGTACATTATCCTTTCCCCTGTGTAATTACCTTAACAAGCTCCAGCTGTTTTTATTCTCAGAAGGTTTACTCCCTCATATACAGCTGCCTACCCCCTTCGTAAGTGCAGGTCCTAAATGAGCTTTTTTCTCTGTTCCCTCAACACAATCCAGATTCTTTTGGGGAGTTACCAGTACAGTAACCATACCAGGAAGTACTTAATTTATTAAGCTACTGCTTTTCTTAATCTTAGTGGAGATATTTACTGATAAACAGCTACTTACGCAGTATGTTCATGTCGTTCCTAAATGAGCTTTTATCTCTCTCCCCTCACCACAAATCAGATTCTTCTGAGGAGTTCCCAGTACATTATCCTTTCCTCTGTGTAATTACCTTAACAAGCTCCAGCTGTTTTTATTCTCAGAAGGTTTACTCCCTGATATACAGCTGCCTACCCCCTTCGTAAGTGCAGGTCTTAATGAGATTTTTTCTCTGTTCCCTCACCACAATCCAGATTCTTTTGGGGAGTTACCAATACAGGAACCATACTAGGAAGTACTTAATTTATTAAACTACTGCTTTTCTTAATCTCAGTGGAGATATTTACTGATAAACAGCTACCTACGCAGCATGTTCATGTCGTTCCTAAATGAGATTTTCTCTCTCTCCCCTCACCACAAATCAGATTCTTCTGAGGAGTTCCCAGTACATTATCCTTTCCCCTGTGTAATTACCTTAACAAGCTCCAGCTGTTTTTATTCGCAGAAGGTTTACTCCCTGATATACAGCTGCCTACCCCCTTCGTAAGTGCAGGTCCTAAATGAGCTTTTTTCTCTGTTCCCTCACCACAATCTAGATTCTTTTGGGGAGTTACCAGTACAGTAATCATACCAGGAAATACTTAATTTATTAAGCTACTGCTTTTCTTAGTCTCAGTGGACATATTTACTGATAAACAGCTATGTACGCAGCATGTTCATGTCGTTCCTAAATGAGCTTTTATCACTCTCCCCTCACCACAAATAAGATTCTTCTGAGGAGTTCCCAGTACATTATCCTTTCCCCTGTGTAATTACCTTAACAAGCTCCAGCTGTTTTTATTCTCAGAAGGTTTACTCCCTGATATACAGCTGCCTACCCCCTCCGTAAGTGCAGGTCCTAAATGAGCTTTTTTCTCTGTTCCCTCACCACAATCCAGATGCTTTTGGGGAGTTACCAGTACAGTACCCATACCAAGAAGTACTTAATTTATTAAGCTACTGCTTTTCTTAATCTCAGTGGAGATATTTACTGATAAACAGCTACCTACGCAGCATGTTCATGTCGTTCCTAAATGAGCTTTTATCTCTCTCCCCTCACCACCAATCAGATTCTTCTGAGGAGTTCCCAGTACATTATCCTTTCCCCTGTGTAATTACCTTAACAAGCTCCAGCTGTTTTTATTCTCAGAAGGTTTACTCCCTGATATACAGCTGCCTACCCCCTTCGTAAGTGCAGGTCCTAAATGAGCTTTTTTCTCTGTTCCGTCACCACAATCCAGATTCTTTTGGGGAGTTACCAGTACAGTAACCATACCAGGAAGTATTTAATTTATTAAGCTACTGCTTTTCTTAATCTCAGTGGAGATATTTACTGATAAACAGCTACCTACGCAGCATGTTCATGTGGTTCCTAAATGAGCTTTTATCTCTCTCCCCTCACCACAAATCAGATTCTTCTGAGGAGTTCCCAGTACATTATCCTTTCCCCTGTGTAATTACCCTAACAAGCTCCAGCTGTTTTTATTCTCAGAAGGTTTACTCCCTGATATACAGCTGCCTACCCCCTTCGTAAGTGCAGGTCCTAAATGAGCTTTTTTCTCTGTTCCCTCACCACAATCCAGATTGTTTTGGGGAGTTATCAGTACAGTACCCATACCAAGAAGTACTTAATTTATTAAGCTACTGCTTTTCTTAATCTCAGTGGAGATATTTACTGATAAACAGCTACCTACGCAGCATGTTCATGTCGTTCCTAAATGAGCTTTTATCTCTCTAACCTCACCACAAATCAGATTCTTCTGAGGAGTTCCCAGTGCATTATCCTTTCCCCTGTGTAATTACCTTAACAACCTCCAGCTGTTTTTATTGTCAGAAGGTTTACTCCCTGATATAGAGCTGCCTACCCCCTTCGTAATTGCAGGTCCTAAATGAGCTTTTTTCTCTGTTCCCTCACCACAATCCAGATTCTTTTGGGGAGTTACCAGTACAGTAACCATACCAGTAAGTACTTAATTTATTAAACTACTGCTTTTCATAATCTCAGTGGAGATATTTACTGATAAACAGCTACGTACCCAGCATGTTCATGTCGTTCCTAAATGAGCTTTTATCTCTCTCCCCTCACCACAAATCAGATTCTTCTGAGGAGTTCCCAGTACATTATCCTTTCCCCTGTGTAATTACCTTAACAAGCTCCAGCTGTTTTTATTCTCATAAGGTTTACTCCCTGATATACAGCTGCCTACCCCCTTCGTAAGTGCAGGTCCTAAATGAGCTAATTTCTCTGTTCCCTCACCACAATCCAGATTCTTTTGGGGAGTCACCAGTACAGTAACCACACAAGGATGTACTTAATTTATTAAGCTAATGCTTTTCTTAATCTCAGTGGAGATATTTACTGATAAACAGCTACCTACGCAGCATGTTCATGTCGTTCCTAAATGAGCTTTTATCTCTCTCCCTTCACCACAAATCAAATTCTTCTGAGGAGTTCCCAGTACATTATCCTTTCCCCTGTGTAATTACCTTAACAAGCTCCAGCTGTTTTTATTCTCAGAAGGTTTACTCCCTCATATACAGCTGCCTACCCCCTTCGTAAGTGCAGGTCCTAAATGAGCTTTTTTCTCTGTTCCCTCAACACAATCCAGATTCTTTTGGGGAGTTACCAGTACAGTAACCATACCAGGAAGTACTTAATTTATTAAGCTACTGCTTTTCTTAATCTTAGTGGAGATATTTACTGATAAACAGCTACTTACGCAGTATGTTCATGTCGTTCCTAAATGAGCTTTTATCTCTCTCCCCTCACCACAAATCAGATTCTTCTGAGGAGTTCCCAGTACATTATCCTTTCCTCTGTGTAATTACCTTAACAAGCTCCAGCTGTTTTTATTCTCAGAAGGTTTACTCCCTGATATACAGCTGCCTACCCCCTTCGTAAGTGCAGGTCTTAATGAGATTTTTTCTCTGTTCCCTCACCACAATCCAGATTCTTTTGGGGAGTTACCAATACAGGAACCATACTAGGAAGTACTTAATTTATTAAACTACTGCTTTTCTTAATCTCAGTGGAGATATTTACTGATAAACAGCTACCTACGCAGCATGTTCATGTCGTTCCTAAATGAGATTTTATCTCTCTCCCCTCACCACAAATCAGATTCTTCTGAGGAGTTCCCAGTACATTATCCTTTCCCCTGTGTAATTACCTTAACAAGCTCCAGCTGTTTTTATTCGCAGAAGGTTTACTCCCTGATATACAGCTGCCTACCCCCTTCGTAAGTGCAGGTCCTAAATGAGCTTTTTTCTCTGTTCCCTCACCACAATCCAGATTCTTTTGGGGAGTTACAAGTACAGTACCCATACCAAGAAGTACTTAATTTATTAAGCTACTGCGTTTCTTAATCTCAGTGGAGATATTTCCTGATAAACAGCTACCTACGCAGCATGTTCATGTCGTTACTAAATGAGCTTTTATCTCTCTCCCCTCACCACAAATCAGACTCTTCTGAGGACTTCCCAGTACATTATCCTTTCCCCTGTGTAATTACCTTAACAAGCTCCAGCTGTTTTTATTCTCAGAAGGTTTACTCCCTGATATACAGCTGCCTACCCCCTTCGTAAGTGCAGGTCCTAAATGAGCTTTTATCTCTGTTTCCTCACCACAATCCAGATTCTTTTGGGGAGTTACCAGTACAGTAACCATACCAGTAAGTACTTAATTTATTAAGCTATTGCTTTTCTTAATCTCAGTGGAGATATTTACTGATAAACAGCTACCTACGCAGCATGTTCATGTCGTTCCTAAATGAGCTTTTATCTCTCTCCCCTCACCACAAATCAGATTCTTCTGAGGAGTTCCCAGTACTTTATAATTTCCCCTGTGTAATTACCTTAACAAGCTCCAGCTGTTTTTATTCTCAGAAGGTTTACTCCCTGATATACAGATTCCTACCCCCTTCGTAAGTGCAGGTCCTAAATGAGCTTTTTTCTCTGTTCCCTCACCACAATCCAGATTCTTTTGGGGAGTTACCAGTACAGTAACCATACCAGGAAGTACTTAATTTATTAAGCTACTGCTTTTCTTAATCTTAGTGGAGATATTTACTGATAAACAGCTACCTACGCAGCATGTTCATGTCGTTCCTAAATGAGCTTTTATCTCTCTCCCCTCACCACAAATCAGATTCTTCTGAGGAGTTCCCAGTACATTATCCTTTCCCCTGTGTAATTACCTTAACAAGCTCCAGCTGTTTTTATTCTCAGAAGGTTTACTCCCTGATATACAGCTGCCTACCCCCTTCGTAAGTGCAGGTCATAAATGAGCTTTTTTCTCTGTTCCCTCACCACAATCCAGATTCTTTTGGGGAGTTACCAGTAGAGGAACCATACCAGGAAGTACTTAATTTATTAAGCTACTGCTTTTCTTAATCTCAGTGGAGATATTTACTGATAAACAGCTACCTACGCAGCATGTTCATGTCGTTCCTAAATGAGCTTTTATCTCTCTCCCATCACCACAAATCAGATTCTTCAGAGGAGTTCCCAGTACTTTATAATTTCCCCTGTGTAATTACCTTAACAAGCTCCAGCTGTTTTTATTCTCAGAAGGTTTACTCCCTGATATACAGCTGCCTACCCCCTCCGTAATTGCAGGTCCTAAATGAGCTTTTTTCTCTTTTCCCTCACCACAATCTAGATTCTTTTTGGGAGTTACCAATACAGTAACCATACCAGGAAGTACTTAATTTATTTAGCTTCTACTTTTCTTAATCTCAGTGGAGATATTTACTGATCAACAGCTACCTACGCAGCATGTTCATGTCGTTCCAAAATGAGATTTAATCTCCCTCCCCTCACCACAAATCAGATTCTTCTGAGGAGTTCCCAGTACTTTATCCTTTCCCCTGTGTAATTACCTTTAAAAGCTCCAGCTCTTTTTATTCTCAGAAGGTTTACTCCCTGATATACAGCTGCCTACCCCCTTCGTAAGTGCAGGTCATAAATGAGCTTTTTTCTCTGTTCCCTCACCAAAATCCAGATTCTTTTGGGGAGTTACCAGTACAGTAACCATACCAGGAAGTACTTAATTTATTAAGCTACTGCTTTTCTTAATTTCAGTGGAGATATTTACTGATAAACAGCTACCTACCCAGCATGTTCATGTCGTTCCTAAATGAGCTTTTATCTCTCTCCCCTCACCACAAATCAGATTCTTCTGAGGAGTTCCCAGTACATTATCCTTTCCCCTGTGTAATTACCTTTAAAAGCTCCAGCCGTTTTTATTCTCAGAAGGTTTACTCCCTGATATACAGCTGCCTAACCCCTTCGTAAGTGCAGGTCCTAAATGAGCTTTTTTCTCTGTTCCCTCAACACAATCCAGATTCTTTTGGGGAGTTACCAGTACAGTAACCATACCAGGAAGTACTTAATTTATTAAGCTACTGCTTTTCTTAATCTCAGTGGAGATATTTACTGATAAACAGCTACCTACGCAGCATGTTCATGTCGTTCCTAAATGAGCTTTTATCTCACTCCGCTCACCACAAATCAGATTCTTCTGAGGAGTTCCCAGTACATTATCCTTTCCCCTGTGTAATTACCATAACAAGCTCCAGCTGTTTTTATTCTCAGAAGGTTTACTCCCTTTTATACAGATGCCTACCCCATTCGTAAGTGCAGGTCCTAAATGAGCTTTTCTCTGTTCCCTCACCACAATCCAGATTCTTTTGGAGAGTTACCAGTACAGTAACCATACCTGGAAGTACTTAATTTATTAAGCTACTGCTTTTCTTAATCTCAGTGGAGATATTTACTGATAAACAGCTACCTACGCAGCATGTTCATGTCGTTCCTAAATGAGCTTTTATCTCTCTCCCCTCACCACAAATCAGATTCTTCTGAGGAGTTCCCAGTACATTATCCTATCCCCTGTGTAATTACCTTAACAAGCTCCAGCTGTTTTTATTCTCAGAAGGTTTACTACCTGATATACAGCTGCCTACCCCCTTCGTAATTGCAGGTGCTAAATGAGCTTTTTTCTCTGTTCCCTCACCACAATCCAGATTCTTTTGGGGAGTTACCAGTACTGTATCCATACCAGGAAGTACTTAATTTATTAAGCTACTGCTTTTCTTAATCTCAGTGGAGATATTTACTGATAAACAGCTACGTATGCAGCATGTTCATGTCGTTCCTAAATGAGCTTTTATCTCTCTCCCCTCACCACAAATCAGATTCTTCTGAGGAGTTCCCAGTACATTATCCTTTCCACTGTGTAATTACCTTAACAAGCTCCAGCTGTTTTTATTCTCAGAAGGTTTACTCCCTGATATACAGCTGCCTACCCCCTTCGTAAGTGCAGGTCCTAAATGAGCTTTTTCTCTGTTCAGTCACCACAATCCAGATTCTTTTGGGAAGTTACCAGTACAGTAACCATACCAGGAAGTACTTAATTTATAAAGCTACTGCTTTTCTTAATCTCAGTGGAGATATTTACTGATAAACAGCTACCGACGCAGCATGTTCATGTCGTTCCTAAATGAGCTTTTATCTCTCTCCCCTCACCACAAATCAGATTCTTCTGAGGAGTTCCAAGTACATTATCCTTTCCACTGTGTAATTACCTTAACAAGCTCCAGCTGTTTTTACACACAGAAGGTTTACTCCCTGATATACAGCTGCCTACCCCCTTCGTAATTGCAGGTGCTAAATGAGCTTTTTTCTCTGTTCCCTCACCACAATCCAGATTCTTTTGGGGAGTTACCAGTACAGTAACCATACCAGGAAGTACTTAATTTATTAAGCTACTGCTTTTCTTAATCTCAGTGAAGATATTTACTGATAAACAGCTACCTACGCAGCATGTTCATGTCGTTCCTAAATGAGCTTTTATCTCTCTCCCCTCACCAAAAATCAGATTCTTCTGAGGAGTTCCCAGTACATTATCCATTCCCCCGTGTAATTCCCTTAACAAGCTCCAGCTGTTTTTATTCTCAGACGGTTTACTCCCTGATATACAGCTGCCTACCCCCTTTGTAAGTGCAGGTCCTAAATGAGCTTTTTTCTCTGTTCCCTCACCACAATCCTGATTCTTTTGGGGAGTTACCAGTACAGTAACCATACCAGGAAGTACTTAATTTATTAAGCTACTGCTTTTCTTAAATTCAGTGGAGATATTTACTGATAAACTGCTACCTACGCAGCATGTTCATGTCGTTCCTAAATGAGCTTTTATCTCTCTCCCCTCACCAAAAATCAGATTCTTCTGAGGAGTTCCCAGTACATTATCCTTTCCCCTGTGTAATTACCTTAACAAGCTCCAGCTGTTTTTATTCTCAGAAGGTTTACTCCCTGATATACAGCTGCCTACCCCCTTCGTAAGTGCAGGTCCTAAATGAGCTTTTATCTCTCTCCCCTCAGCACAAATCAGATTCTTATGAGGAGTTCCCAGTACATTATCCTTTCCCCTGTGTAATTACCTTAATAAGCTCCAGCTGTTTTTATTCTCAGAAGGTTTACTCCCTGATATACAGCTGACTACCACCTTCGTAAGTGCAGGTCCTAAATGAGTTTTTTCTCTGTTCCCTCACCACAATCCAGATTCTTTTGGGGAGTTACCAGTACAGTAACCATACCAGGAAGTACTTAATTTATTAAGCTACTGCTTTTCTTAATCTCAGTGGAGATATTTACTGATAAACAGCTACGTACGCAGCATGTTCATGTCTTTCCTAAATGAGCTTTTATCTCTCTCCCCTCACCACAAATCAGATTCTTCTGAGGATTTCCCAGTACATTATTCTTTCCCCTGTGTAGTTACCTTAACAAGCTCCAGGTTTTTTTATTCTCAGACGGTTTACTCCCTGATATACAGCTGCCTACACCCTTCGAAAGTGCAGGTCCTAAATGAACTTTTTTCTCTGTTCCCTCACCACAATCCAGATTCTTTGGGGAGTTACCAGTACAGTAACCATTCCAGGAAGTACTTAATTTATTAAGCTACTGCTTTTCTTAATCTCAGTGGAGATATTTACTGATAAACAGCTACGTACGCAGCATGTTCATGTCGTTCCTAAATGAGCTTTTATCTCTCTCCCCTCACCACAAATCAGATTCTTCTGAGGAGTTCCCAGTACATTATCCTTTCCCCTGTGTAATTACCTTAACAATGCCCAGCGGTTTTTATTCTCAGAAGGTTTACTCCCTGATATACAGCTGCCTACCCCCTTCGTAAGTGCATGTCCTAAATGAGCTTTTTTCTCTGTTCCCTCACCACAATCCAGATTCTTTTGGGGAGTTACCAGTACAGTAACCATACCAGGAAGTACTTAATTTATTAAGCTACTGCTTTTCTTAATCTCAGTGGAGATATTTACTGATAAACGGCTACGTACCCAGCATGTTCATGTCGTTCCTAAATGAGCTTTTATCTCTCTCCCCTCACCACAAATCAGATTCTTCTGAGGAGTTCCCAGTACATTATCCTTTCCCCTGTGTAATTACCTTAACAAGCTCCAGCTGTTTTTATTCTCAGAAGGTTTACTCCCTGATATACAGCTGCCTACCCCCTTCGAAAGTGCAAGTCCTAAATGAGCTTTTTTCTCTGTTCCCTCACCACAATCCAGATTCTTTGGGGAGTTACCAGTACAATAACCATACCAGGAAGTACTTAATTTATTAAGCTACTGCTTTTCTTAATCTCAGTGGAGATATTTACTGATAAACAGCTACCTACGCAGCATGTTCATGTCGTTCCTAAATGAGTTTTTATCTCTCTCCCCTCACCACAAATCAGATTCTTCAGAATTGTTCCCAGTACAGTATCCTTTCCCATGTGTAATTACCTTAACAAGCTCCAGGTGTTTTTATTCGCAGAAGGTTTACTCCCTGATATACAGCTGCCTACCCCCTTCGTAAGTGCAGGTCCTAAATGAGCTTTTTTCTCTGTTCCCTCACCACAATCCAGATTCTTTTGGGGAGTTACCAGTACAGTAACAATACCAGGAAGTACTTAATTTATTAAGCTACTGCTTTTCTTAATCTCAGTGGAGATATTTACTGATCAACAGCTACCTACGCAGCATGTTCATGTCGTTCCTAAATGAGCTTTAATCTCTCTCCCCTCACCACAAATCAGATTTTTCTGAGGAGTTCCCAGTACATTATCCTTTCCCCTGTGTAATTACCTTAACAAGCTCCAGCTGTTTTTATTCTCAGAAGGTTTACTCCCTGATATAAAGCTGCCTACCCCCTTCGAAAGTGCAGGTCCTAAATGAGCTTTTTTCTCTGTTCCCTCACCACAATCCAGATTCTTTTGGGGAGTCACCAGTACAGTAACCATACCAGGAAGGACTTGATTTATTAAGCTACTGCTTTTCTTAATCTCAGTGGAGATATTTACTGATAAACAGCTACGTGAGCAGCATGTTCATGTCGTTCCTAAATGAGCTTTTATCAATCTCCCCTCACCACAAATCAGATTCTTCTGAGGAGTTCCCAGTACATTATCCTTTCCCCTGTGTAATTACCTTAACAAGCTCCAGCTGTTTTTATTCTCAGAAGGTTTACTCCCTGATATACAGCTGCCTGCCCCCTTCGAAAGTGCAGGTCCTAAATGAGCTTTTTTCTCTGTTCTCTCACCACATTCCAGATTCTTTGGGGAGTTACCAGTACAGTAACCATACCAGGAAGTACTTAACTTATTAAGCTACTGCTTTTCTTCATCTCACTGGAGATATTTACTGATAAACAGCTACCTACGCAGCATGTTCCTGTCTTTCTTAAGTGAGATTTTATCTCTCTCCCCTCACCACAAATCAGATTCTTCTGAATTGTTCCCAGTACATTTTCCTTTCCCCGGTGTAATTACCTTAACAAGCTCCAGCTTTTTTTATTCTCAGAAGGTTTACTCCCTGATATACAGCTGCTTACCCCCTTCGTAAGTGCAGGTCCTAAATGAGCTTTTATCTCTCTCCCCTCACCACAAATCAGATTCTTCTGAGGAGTTCCCAGTACATTATCCTTTACCCTGTGTAATTACCTTAACAAGCTCCAGCTGTTTTTAGTCTCAGAAGGTTTACTCCCTGATATACAGCTGCCTACCACCTTCGTAAGTGCAGGTCCTAAATGAGTTTTTTCTCTGTTCCCCCACCACAATCCAGATTCTTTTGGGGAGTTACCAGTACAGTAACCATACCAGGAAGTACTTAATTTATTAAGCTACTGCTTTCTTAATCTCAGTGGAGATATTTACTGATAAACAGCTACGTACGCAGCATGTTCATGTCGTTCCGAAATGAGCTATTATCTCTCTCCCCTCACCACAAATCAGATTCTTCTGAGGAGTTCCCAGTACATTATTCTTTCCCCTGTGTAATTACCTTAACAAGCTCCAGGTGTTTTTATTCTCAGACGGTTTACTCCCTGATATACAGCTGCCTACCCCCTTCGAAAGTGCAGGTCCTAAATGAACTTTTTTCTCTGTTCCCTCACCACAATCCAGATTCTTTGGGGAGTTACCAGTACAGTAACCATACCAGGAAGTACTTAATTTATTAAGCTACTGCTTTTCTTAATCTCAGTGGAGATAATTACTGATAAACAGCTACCTACGCAGCATGTTCATGTCGTTCCTAAATGAGCTTTTATCTCTCTCCCCTCACCACAAATCAGATTCTTCTGAGGAGTTCCCAGTACATTATCCTTTCCACTGTGTAATTACCTTAACAAGCTCCAGCTGTTTTTATTCTCAGAAGGTTTACTCCCTGATATACAGCTGCCCACCCCCTTCGTAAGTGTAGGTCCTAAATGACCTTTTTTCTCTGTTCCCTCACCACGATCCAGATTCTTTTGTGGAGTGACCAGTACAGTATCCATACCAGGAAGTACTTAATTTATTAAGCTACTGCTTTTCTTAATCTCAGTGGTGATATTTACTGATAAACTTCTACATATGCAGCATGTTCATGTCGTTCCTAAATGAGCTATTAGCTCTCTCCCCTCACCACGAATCACATTCTTCTGAGGAGTTCCCAGTACATTATCCTTTCCCCTGTGTAATTACCTTAACAGGCTCCAGCTGTTTTTATTCTCAGAAGGTTTACTCCCTGATATACAGCTGCCTACCCCCTTCGTAAGTGCAGGTCCTAAATGAGCTTTTTTCTCTGTTCCCTCACCACAATCCAGATTCTTTTGGGGAGTTACCAGTACAGTAACCATACCAGGAAGTACTTAATTTATTAAGCTCCTGCTTTTCTTAATCTCAGTGGAGATATTTACTGATAAACAGCTACGTACCCAGCATGTTCATGTCGTTCCTAAATGAGCTTTTATCTCTCTCCCCTCACCACAAATCAGATTCTTCTGAGGAGTTCCCAGTACATTATCCTTTCCCCTGTGTAATTACCTTAACAAGCTCCAGCTGTTTTTATTGTCAGAAGTTTTACTCCCTGATATACAGCTGCCTAACCCCTTCGTAAGTGCAGGTCCTAAATGAGCTTTTTTCTCTGTTCTCTCACCACAATCCAGATTCTTTTGGGGAGGTGCCAGTACAGTAACCATACCAGTAAGTACATAATTTATTAAGCTACTGCTTTTCTTAATCTCAGTGGAGATATTTACTGATAAACAGCTACGTACCCAGCATGTTCATGTTGTTCCTAAATGAGATTTTATCTCTCTCCCCTCACCACAAATCAGATTCTTCTGAGGAGTTCCAAGTACATTATCCTTTCCCCTGTGTAATTACCTTAACAAGCTCCAGCTGTTTTTATTCTCAGAAGGTTTACTCCCTGATATACAGCTGCCTACCCCCTTCGTAAGTGCAGGTCCTAAATGAGCTTTTTTCTCTGTTCCCTCACCACAATCCAGATTCTTTTGGGGAGTTACCAGTACAGTAACCATACAAGGATGTACTTAATTTATTAAGCTACTGCTTTTCTTAATCTCAGTGGAGATATTTACTGATAAACAGCTACGTACGCTGCATGTTCATGTCGTTCCTAAATGAGCTTTTATCTCTCTCCCCTCACCACAAATCAGATTCTTCTGAGGAGTTCCCAGTACATTATCCTTTCCCCTGTGTAATTACCTTAACAAGCTCCAGCTGTTTTTATTCTCAGAAGGTTTACTCCCTGATATACAGCTGCCTACCCCCTTCGTAAGTGCAGGTCCTAAATGAGCTTTTTTCTCTGTTCCCTCACCACAATCCAGATTCTTTTGGGGAGTTACCAGTACAGTAACCATACCAGGAAGTACTTAATTTATTAAGCTACTGCTTTTCTTAATCTCAGTGGAGATATTTACTGATAAACAGCTACGTACCCAGCATGTTCATGTCGTTCCTATATGAGCTTTTATCTCTCTCCCCTCACCACAAATCAGATTCTTCTGAGGAGTTCCCAGTACATTATCCTTTCCCCTGTGTAATTACCTTAACAAGCTCCAGCTGTTTTTATTCTCAGAAGGTTTACTCCCTGATATACAGCTGCCTACCCCCTTAGTAAGTGCAGGTCCTAAATGAGCTTTTTTCTCTGTTTCCTCACCACAATCCAGATTCTTTTGGGGAGTTACCAGTACAGTAACCACACAAGGATGTACTTAATTTATTAAGCTACTGCTTTTCTTAATTTCAGAGGAGATATTTACTGATAAACAGCTACCTACGCAGCATGTTCATGTCGTTCCTAAATGAGCTTTTATCTCTCTCCCCTCACCACGAATCAGATACTTCTGAGGAGTTCCCAGTACATTATCCTTTCCCCTGTGTAATTACCTTAACCAGCTCCAGCTGTTTTTATTCGCAGAAGGTTTACTCCCTGATATACAGCTGCCTACCCCCTTCGTAAGTGCAGGTCCTAAATGAGCTTTTTTCTCTGTTCCCTCACCACAATCCAGATTCTTTTGGGGACTTACCAGTACAGTAACCATACCAGGAGGTACTTAATTTATTAAGCTACTGCTTTTCTTAATCTCAGTGGAGATATTTACTGATAAACAGCTACCTACGCAGCATGTTCATGTCGTTCCTAAATGAGCTTTTATCTCTCTCCCGTCACCACAAATCAGATTCTTCTGAGGAGTTCCCAGTACTTTATAATTTCCCCTGTGTAATTACCTTAACAAGCTCCCTTTCCCCTGTGTAATTACCTTAACAAGCTCCAGCTGTTTTTATTCTCAGAAGGTTTACTCCCTGATATACAGCTGCCTACCCCCTTCGTAAGTGCAGGTCTTAAATGAGCTTTTTTCTCTGTTCCCTCACCAAAATCCAGATTCTTTTGGGGAGTTACCAGTACAGTAACCATACCAGGAAGGTACTTAATTTATTAAGCTACTGCTTTTCTTAATCTCAGTGGAGATATTTACTGATAAACAGCTACGTACGCAGCATGTTCATGTCGTTCCTAAATGAGCTTTTATCTCTCTCCCCTCACCACAAATCAGATTCTTCTTAGGAGTTCCCAGTACATTATAGTTTCCCCTGTTTAATTACCTTAACAAGCTCCAGCTGTTTTTATTATCAGAAGGTTTACTCCCTGATATACAGCTGCCTACCCCCTTCGTAAGTGCAGGTCATTAATGAGCTTTTTTCTCTGTTCCCTCACCACAATCCAGATTCTTTTGGGGAGTTACCAATACAGTAACCATTCCAGGAAGTACTTAATTTATTAAGCTACTGCTTTTCTTAATCTCAGTGGAGATATTTAATGATAAACAGCTACCTACGCAGCATGTTCATGTCGTTCCTAAATGAGCTTTTATCTCTCTCCCCTCACCACAAATCAGATTCTTCTGAGGAGTTCCCAATACATTATCCTTTCCCCTGTGTAATTACCTTAACAAGCTCCAGCTGTTTTTATTCTCAGAAGGTTTACTCCCTGATATACAGCTGCCTACCCCCTTCGTAAGGGCAGGTCCTAAATGAGCTTTTTTCTCTGTTCCCTCACCACAATCCAGATTCTTTTGGGAGTTACCAGTACAGTAACCATACCAGGAAGTACTTAATTTATTAAGCTACTGCTTTTCTTAATCTCAGTGGAGATATTTACTGATAAACAGCTACCTACGCAGCATGTTTATGTCGTTCCTAAATGAGCTTATATCTCTCTCCCCTCACCACAAATCAGATTCTTCTGAGGAGTTCCCAGTACATTATCCTTTCCCCTGTGTAATTACCTTAACAAGCTCCAGCTGTTTTTATTCTCAGAAGGTTTACTCCCTGATAAAGAGCTGCCTACCCCCTCGAAAGTGCAGGTCCTAAATGAGCTTTTTTCTCTGTTCCCTCACCACAATCCAGATTCTTTTGGGGAGTTACCAATACAGTAACCATTCCAGGAAGTACTTAATTCATTAAGCTACTGCTTTTCTTAATCTCAGTGGAGATATTTACTGATAAACAGCTACCTACGCAGCATGTTCATGTCGTTCCTAAATGATCTTTTATCTCTCTCCCGTCACCACAAATCAGATTCTTCTGAGGAGTTCCCAGTACTTTATAATTTCCCCTGTGTAATTACCTTAACAAGCTCCCTTTCTCCTGTGTAATTAACTTAACAAGCTCCAGCTGTTTTTATTCTCAGAAGGTTTACTCCCTGATATACAGCTGCCTACCCCCTTCGTAAGTGCAGGTCTTAAATGAGCTTTTTTCTCTGTTCGCTCACCAAAATCCAGATTCTTTTGGGGACTTACCAGTACAGTAACCATACCAGGAAGGTACTTAATTTATTAAGCTACTGCTTTTCTTAATCTCCGTGGAGATATTTACTGATAAACAGCTACCTAGGCAGCATGTTCATGTCGTTCCTAAATGAGCTTTTATCTCTCTCCCCTCACCACAAATCAGATTCTTCTGAATTGTTCCCAGTACATTATCCTTTCCCCTGTGTAATTACCTTAACAAGCTCCAGCTGTTTTTATCTCAGAAGGTTTACTCCCTGATATACAGCAGCCTACGCCCTTCGTAAGTGCAGGTCCTAAATGAGCTTTTTTCTCTGTTCCCTCACCAAAATCCAGATTCTTTTGGGGAGTTACCAATACAGTAACCATTCCAGGAAGTACTTAATTTATTAAGCTACTGCTTTTCTTAATCTCAGTGGAGATGTTTACTGATAAACAGCTACCTACGCAGCATGTTCATGTCGTTCCTAAATGAGCTTTTATCTCTCTCCCCTCACCACAAATCAGATTCTTCTGAGGAGTTCCCAGTACATTATCCTTTCCCCTGTGTAATTACCTTAACAAGCTCCAGCTGTTTTTATTCTCAGAAGGTTTACTCCCTGATATACAGCTGCCTACCCCCTTCGTAAGTGCAGGTCCTAAATGAGCTTTTTTCTCTGTTCCCTCACCACAATCCAGATTCTTTTGGGAGTTACCAATACAGTAACCATACCAGGAAGTACTTAATTTATTAAGCTACTGCTTTTCTTAATCTCAGTGGAGATATTTACTGATAAACAGCTACCTAAGCAGCATGTTCATGTCGTTCCTAAATGATCTTTTATCTCTCTCCCGTCACCACAAATCAGATTCTTCTGAGGAGTTCCCAGTACTTTATAATTTCCCCTGTGTAATTACCTTAACAAGCTCCCTTTCCCCTGTGTAATTACCTTAACAAGCTCCAGCTGTTTTTATTCTCAGAAGGTTTACTCCCTGATATACAGCTGCCTACCCCCTTCGTAAGTGCAGGTCTTAAATGAGCTTTTTTCTCTGTTCCCTCACGAAAATCCAGATTCTTTTGGGTAGTTACCAGTACAGTAAACATACCAGGAAGGTACTTAATTTATTAAGCTACTGCTTTTCTTAATGTCAGTGGAGATATTTACTGATAAACAGCTACCTACGCAGCATGTTCATGTCGTTCCTAAATGAGCTTTTATCTCTCTCCCCTCACCACAAATCAGATTCTTCTGAATTGTTCCCAGTACATTATCATTTCCCCTGTGTAATTACCTTAACAAGCTCCAGCTGTTTTTATCTCAGAAGGTTTACTCCCTGATATACAGCAGCCTACGCCCTTCGTAAGTGCAGGTCCTAAATCAGCTTTTTTCTCTGTTCCCTCACCAAAATCCAGATTCTTTTGGGGAGTTACCAGTACAGTAACCATACCAGGAAGTACTTAATTTATTAAGCTACTGCTTTTCTTAATCTCAGTGGAGATATTTACTGATAAACAGCTACCTACGCAGCATGTTCATGTCGTTCCTAAATGAGCTTTTATCTCTCTCCCCTCACCACAAATCAGATTCTTCTGAGGAGTTCCCAGTACATTATCCTTTCCCCTGTGTAATTACCTTAACAAGCTCCAGCTGTTTTTATTCTCAGAAGGTTTACTCCCTGATATACAGCTGCCTACCCCCTTCGTAAGTGCAGGTCTTAAATGAGCTTTTTTCTCTGTTCCCTCACGAAAATCCAGATTCTTTTGGGTAGTTACCAGTACAGTAAACATACCAGGAAGGTACTTAATTTATTAAGCTACTGCTTTTCTTAATGTCAGTGGAGATATTTACTGATAAACAGCTACCTACGCAGCATGTTCATGTCGTTCCTAAATGAGCTTTTATCTCTCTCCCCTCACCACAAATCAGATTCTTCTGAATTGTTCCCAGTACATTATCATTTCCCCTGTGTAATTACCTTAACAAGCTCCAGCTGTTTTTATCTCAGAAGGTTTACTCCCTGATATACAGCAGCCTACGCCCTTCGTAAGTGCAGGTCCTAAATCAGCTTTTTTCTCTGTTCCCTCACCAAAATCCAGATTCTTTTGGGGAGTTACCAGTACAGTAACCATACCAGGAAGTACTTAATTTATTAAGCTACTGCTTTTCTTAATCTCAGTGGAGATATTTACTGATAAACAGCTACCTACGCAGCATGTTCATGTCGTTCCTAAATGAGCTTTTATCTCTCTCCCCTCACCACAAATCAGATTCTTCTTAGGAGTTCCCAGTACATTATCCTTTCCCCTGTTTAATTACCTTAACAAGCTCCAGCTGTTTTTATTATCAGAAGGTTTACTCCCTGATATACAGCTGCCTACCCCCTTCGTAAGTGCAGGTCATAAATGAGCTTTTTTCTCTGTTCCCTCACCAAAATCCAGATTCTTTTGGGGAGTTACCAATACAGTAACCATTCCAGGAAGTACTTAATTTATTAAGCTACTGCTTTTCTTAATCTCAGTGGAGATATTTACTGATAAACAGCTACCTACGCAGCATGTTCATGTCGTTCCTAAATGAGCTTTTATCTCTCTCCCCTCACCACAAATCAGATTCTTCTGAGGAGTTCCCAGTACATTATCCTTTCCCCTGTGTAATTACCTTAACAAGCTCCAGCTGTTTTTATTCTCAGAAGGTTTACTCCCTGATATACAGCTGCCTACCCCCTTCGTAAGTGCAGGTCCTAAATGAGCTTTTTTCTCTGTTCCCTCACCACAATCCAGATTCTTTTGGGGAGTTACCAGTACAGTAACCATACCAGGAAGTACTTAATTTATTAAGCTACTGCTTTTCTTAATCTCAGTGGAGATATTTACTGATAAACAGCTACCTACGCAGCATGTTTATGTCGTTCCTAAATGAGCTTATATCTCTCTCCCCTCACCACAAATCAGATTCTTCTGAGGAGTTCCCAGTACATTATCCTTTCCCCTGTGTAATTACCTTAACAAGCTCCAGCTGTTTTTATTCCCAGAAGCTTTACTCCCTGATATACAGCTGCCTACCCCCTTCGAAAGTGCAGGTCCTAAATGAGCTTTTTTCTCTGTTCCCTCACCACAATCCAGATTCTTTTGGGGAGTTACCAATACAGTAACCATTCCAGGAAGTACTTAATTTATTAAGCTACTGCTTTTCTTAATCTCAGTGGAGATATTTACTGATAAACAGCTACCTACGCAGCATGTTCATGTCGTTACTAAATGAGCTTTTATCTCTCTCCCCTCACCACAAATCAGATTCTTTTGAATTGTTCCCAGTACATTATCATTTCCCCTGTGTAATTACCTTAACAAGCTCCAGCTGTTTTTATTCTCAGAAGGTTTACTAACTGATATACAGCAGCCTACCCCCTTCGTAAGTGCAGGTCATAAATGAGCTTTTTTCTCTGTTCCCTCACCACAATCCAGATTCTTTTGGGGAGTTACCAGTACAGTAACCGTACCAGGAAGTACTTAATTTATTAAGCTACTGCTTTTCCTAATCTCAGTGGAGATATTTACTGATAAACAGCTACCTACGCAGCATGTTCATGTCGTTCCTAAATGAGCTTTTATCTCTCTCCCCTCACCACAAAGCAGATTCTTCTGAGGAGTTCCCAGTACATTATCCTTTCCCCTGTGTAATTACCTTAACAAGCTCCAGCTGTTTTTATTCTCAGAAGGTTTACTCCCTGATATACCGCTGCCTACCCCCTTCGTAACTGCAGGTCCTAAATGAGCTTTTTTCTCTGTTCCCTCACCAGAATCCAGATTCTTTTGGGGAGTTACCAGTACAGTAACCATACCAGGAAGTACTTAATTTATTAAGCTACTGCTGTTCTTCATCTCAGTGGAGATATTTACTGATAAACAGCTACTTACGCAGCATGTTCATGTCGTTCCTAAATGAGCTTTTATCTCTCTCCCCTCACCACAAGTCAGAATCTTCTGAGGAGTTCCCAGTACATTATCCTTTCCCCTGTGTACTTACCTTAACAAGCTCCAGCTGTTTTTATTCTCAGAAGGTTTACTCCCTGATATACAGCTGCCTACCCTCTTCGTCAGGGCAGGTCCTAAATGAGCTTTTTTCTCTGTTCCCTCACCACAATCCAGATTCTTTTGGAGAGTTACCAGTACAGTAACCATACCAGGAAGTACTTAATTTATTAAGCTACTGCTGTTCTTAATCTCAGTGGAGATATTTACTGATGAACAGATACCTACGCAGCATGTTCATGTCGTTCCTAAATGAGCTTTTATCTCTCTCCCTTCACCACAAATCAGATTCTTCTGAGGAGTTCCCACTACATTATCCTTTCCCCTGTGTAATTACCTTAACAAGCTCCAGCTGTTTTTATTCTCAGAAGGTTTACTCACTGATATACAGGTGCCTACCCCCTTCGAAAGTGCAGGTCCTAAATGAGATTTTTTCTCTGTTCCCTCACCACAATCCAGATTCTTTTGGGGAGTTACCAATACAGTAACCATTCCAGGAAGCACTTAATTTATTAAGCTACTGCTTTTCTTAATCTCAGTGGAGATATTTACTGATAAACAGCTACCTACGCAGCCTGTTCATGTCGTTCCTAAATGAGCTTTTATCTCTCTCCCCTCACCACAAATCAGATTCTTCTGAATTGTTCCCAGTACATTATAATTTCCCCTGTGTAATTACCTTAACAAGCTCCAGCTGTTTTTATTCTCAGAAGGTTTACTCCCTTATATACAGCTGCCTACCCCCTTCGTAAGTGCAGGTCCTAAATGAGCTTTTTTCTCTGTTCCCTCACCACAATCCAGATTCTTTTGGGGATTTACCAGCACAGTAACCATACCAGGAAGTACTTAATTTATTAAGCTACTGCTTTTCTTAATCTCAGTGGAGATATTTACTGATAAACAGCTACCTATGCAGCATGTTCATGTCGTTCCTAAATGAGCTTTTATCTCTCTCCCCTCACCACAAACCAGATTCTTCTCAATTGTTCCCAGTACATTATCCTTTCCCCTGTGTAATTACCTTAACAAGCTCCAGCTGTTTTTATTATCAGAAGGTTTACTCCCTGATATACAGCTGCCTACCCCCTTCGTCAGTGCAGGTCCTAAATGAGCTTTTTTCTCTGTTCCCTCACCACAATCCAGATTCTTTTGGGGAGTTACCAGTACAGTAACCATACCAGGAAGTACTTAATTTATTAAGCTACTCTTTTTCTAAATCTCAGTGGAGATATTTACTGATAAACAGCTACCTACGCAGCATGTTCATGTCGTTCCTAAATGAGCTTTTATCTCTCTCCCCTCACCACAAATCAGATTCTTCTGAGGAGTTCCCAGTACATTATCCTTTCCCCTGTGTAATTACCTTAACAAGCTCCCTTTCCCCTGTGTAATTACCTTAACAAGCTCCAGCTGTTTTTATTCACAGAAGGTTTACTCCCTGATATACAGCTGCCTACCCCCTTCGTAAGTGCAGGTCATAAATGAGCTTTTTTCTCTGTTCCCTCACCACAATCCAGATTCTTTTGGAGAGTTACCAGTACAGTAACCATACCAGGAAGTACTTAATTTATTAAGCTACTGCTGTTCTTAATCTCAGTGGAGATATTTACTGATGAACAGATACCTACGCAGCATGTTCATGTCGTTCCTAAATGAGCTTTTATCTCTCTCCCTTCACCACAAATCAGATTCTTCTGAGGAGTTCCCACTACATTATCCTTTCCCCTGTGTAATTACCTTAACAAGCTCCAGCTGTTTTTATTCTCAGAAGGTTTACTCACTGATATACAGGTGCCTACCCCCTTCGAAAGTGCAGGTCCTAAATGAGATTTTTTCTCTGTTCCCTCACCACAATCCAGATTCTTTTGGGGAGTTACCAATACAGTAACCATTCCAGGAAGCACTTAATTTATTAAGCTACTGCTTTTCTTAATCTCAGTGGAGATATTTACTGATAAACAGCTACCTACGCAGCCTGTTCATGTCGTTCCTAAATGAGCTTTTATCTCTCTCCCCTCACCACAAATCAGATTCTTCTGAATTGTTCCCAGTACATTATCATTTCCCCTGTGTAATTACCTTAACAAGCTCCAGCTGTTTTTATTCTCAGAAGGTTTACTCCCTTATATACAGCTGCCTACCCCCTTCGTAAGTGCAGGTCCTAAATGAGCTTTTTTCTCTGTTCCCTCACCACAATCCAGATTCTTTTGGGGATTTACCAGCACAGTAACCATACCAGGAAGTACTTAATTTATTAAGCTACTGCTTTTCTTAATCTCAGTGGAGATATTTACTGATAAACAGCTACCTACTCAGCATGTTCATGTCGTTCCTAAATGAACTTTTATCTCTCTCATCTCACCACAAATCAGATTCTTCTGAGGAGTTCCCAGTACATTATCCTTTCCCCTGTGTAATTACCTTAACAAGCTCCAGCTGTTTTTATTCTCAGAAGGTTTACTCCCTGATATACAGCTGCCTACCCCCTTCGAAAGTGCAGGTCCTATATGAGATTTTTTCTCTGTTCCCCACCACAATCCAGATTCTTTTGGGGAGTTCCCATACAGTAACCATTCCAGGAAGTACTTAATTTATTAAGCTACTGCTGTTCTTAATCTCAGTGGAGATATTTACTGATAAACAGCTACCTACGCAGCATGTTCATGTCGTTCCTAAATGAGCTTTTATCTCTCTCCCCTCACCACAAATCAGATTCTTCTGAATTGTTCCCAGTACATTATCATTTCCCCTGTGTAATTACCTTAACAAGCTCCAGCTATTTTTATTCTCAGTAGTTTTACTCCCTGATATACTGCTGCCTACCCCCTTCGAACGTCCAGGTCCTATATGAGCTTTTTTCTCTGTTCCCTCACCACAATCCAGATTCTTTTGGGGAGTTACCAGTACAGTAACCATACCAGGAAGTACTTAATTTATTAAGCTACTGCTTTTCTTAATCTCAGTGGAGATATTTACTGATAAACAGCTACCTACGCAGCATGTTCATGTCGTTCCTAAATGAGCTTTTATCTCTCTCCCCTCACCACAAATCAGATTCTTCTGAGGAGTTCCCAGGACATTATCCTTTCCCCTGTGTAATTACCTTAACAAGCTCCAGCTGTTTTTATTCTCAGAAGGTTTACTCCCTGATATACAGCTGCCTACCCCCTTCGTAAGTGCAGGTCCTAAATGAGCTTTTTTCTCTGTTCCCTCACCACAATCCAGATTCTTTTGGGAGTTACCAGTACAGTAACCATACCAGGAAGTACTTAATTTATTAAGCTACTGCTTTTCTTAATCTCAGTGGAGATATTTACTGATAAACAGCTACCTACGCAGCATGTTCATGTCGTTCCTAAATGATCTTTTATCTCTCTCCCGTCACCACAAATCAGATTCTTCTGAGGAGTTCCCAGTACTGTATAATTTCCCCTGTGTAATTACCTTAACAAGCTCCCTTTCCCCTGTGTAATTACCTTAACAAGCTCCAGCTGTTTTTATTCTCAGAAGGTTTACTCCCTGATATACAGCTGCCTACCCCCTTCGTAAGTGCAGGTCTTAAATGAGCTTTTTTCTCTGTTACCTCACGAAAATCCAGATTCTTTTGGAGAGTTACCAGTACAGTAAACATACCAGGAAGGTACTTAATTTATTAAGCTACTGCTTTTCTTAATGTCAGTGGAGATATTTACTGATAAACAGCTACCTACGCAGCATGTTCATGTCGTTCCTAAATGAGCTTTTATCTCTCTCCCCTCACCACAAATCAGATTCTTCTGAGGAGTTCCCAGTACATTATCCGTTCCCCTGTGTAATTACCTTAACAAGCTCCAGCTGTTTTTATTCTCAGAAGGTTTACTCCCTGATATACAGCTGCCTACCCCCTTCGTAAGTGCAGGTCCTAAATGAGCTTTTTTCTCTGTTCCCTCACCACAATCCAGATTCTTTTGGGGAGTTACCAGTACAGTAACCATACCAGGAAGTACTTAATTTATTAAGCTACTGCTTTTCTTAATCTCAGTGGAGATATTTACTGATAAACAGCTACCTACGCAGCATGTTTATGTCGTTCCTAAATGAGCTTATATCTCTCTCCCCTCACCACAAATCAGATTCTTCTGAGGAGTTCCCAGTACATTATCCTTTCCCCTGTGTAATTACCTTAACAAGCTCCAGCTGTTTTTATTCTCAGAAGGTTTACTCCCTGATATACAGCTGCCTACCCGCTTCGAAAGTGCAGGTCCTAAATGAGCTTTTTTCTCTGTTCCCTCACCACAATCCAGATTCTTTTGGGGAGTTACCAATACAGTAACCATTCCAGGAAGTACTTAATTTATTAAGCTACTGCTTTTCTTAATCTCAGTGGAGATATTTACTGATAAACAGCTACCTACGCAGCATGTTCATGTCGTTACTAAATGAGCTTTTATCTCTCTCCCCTCACCACAAATCAGATTCTTATGAATTGTTCTCAGTACATTATCATTTCCCCTGTGTAATTACCTTAACAAGCTCCAGCTGTTTTTATTCTCAGAAGGTTTACTAACTGATATACAGCAGCCTACCCCCTTCGTAAGTGCAGGTCATAAATGAGCTTTTTTCTCTGTTCCCTCACCACAATCCAGATTCTTTTGGGGAGTTACCAGTACAGTAACCGTACCAGGAAGTACTTAATTTATTAAGCTACTGCTTTTCCTAATCTCAGTGGAGATATTTACTGATAAACAGCTACCTACGCAGCATGTTCATGTCGTTCCTAAATGAGCTTTTATCTCTCTCCCCTCACCACAAAGCAGATTCTTCTGAGGAGTTCCCAGTACATTATCCTGTCCCCTGTGTAATTACCTTAACAAGCTCCAGCTGTTTTTATTCTCAGAAGGTTTACTCCCTGATATACAGCTGCCTACCCCCTTCGTAAGTGCAGGTCCTAAATGATCTTTTTTCTCTGTTCCCTCACCAGAATCCAGATTCTTTTGGGGAGTTACCAGTACAGTAACCATACCAGGAAGTACTTAATTTATTAAGCTACTGCTGTTCTTCATCTCAGTGGAGATATTTACTGATAAACAGCTACCTACGCAGCATGTTCATGTCGTTCCTAAATGAGCTTTTATCTCTCTCCCCTCACCACAAGTCAGATTCTTCTGAGGAGTTCCCAGTACATTATCCTTTCCCCTGTGTACTTACCTTAACAAGCTCCAGCTGTTTTTATTCTCAGAAGGTTTACTCCCTGATATACAGCTGCCTACCCTCTTCGTCAGGGCAGGTCCTAAATGAGCTTTTTTCTCTGTTCCCTCACCACAATCCAGATTCTTTTGGAGAGTTACCAGTACAGTAACCATACCAGGAAGTACTTAATTTATTAAGCTACTGCTGTTCTTAATCTCAGTGGAGATATTTACTGATGAACAGATACCTACGCAGCATGTTCATGTCGTTCCTAAATGAGCTTTTATCTCTCTCCCTTCACCACAAATCAGATTCTTCTGAGGAGTTCCCACTACATTATCCTTTCCCCTGTGTAATTACCTTAACAAGCTCCAGCTGTTTTTATTCTCAGAAGGTTTACTCACTGATATACAGGTGCCTACCCCCTTCGAAAGTGCAGGTCCTAATTGGATTTTTTCTCTGTTCCCTCACCACAATCCAGATTCTTTTGGGGAGTTACCAATACAGTAACCATTCCAGGAAGCACTTAATTTATTAAGCTACTGCTTTTCTTAATCTCAGTGGAGATATTTACTGATAAACAGCTACCTACACAGCCTGTTCATGTCGTTCCTAAATGAGCTTTTATCTCTCTCCCCTCACCACAAATCAGATTCTTCTGAATTGTTCCCAGTACATTATCATTTTCCCTGTGTAATTACCTTAACAAGCTCCAGCTGTTTTTATTCTCAGAAGGTTTACTCCCTGATATACAGCTGCCTACCCCCTTCGAAAGTGCAGGTCCTAAATGAGCTTTTTTCTCTGTTCCCTCACCACAATCCAGATTCTTTTGGGGAGTTACCAATACAGTAACCATTCCAGGAAGTACTTAATTTATTAAGCTACTGCTTTTCTTAATCTCAGTGGAGATATTTACTGATAAACAGCTACCTACGCAGCATGTTCATGTCGTTACTAAATGAGCTTTTATCTCTCTCCCCTCACCACAAATCAGATTCTTATGAATTGTTCTCAGTACATTATCATTTCCCCTGTGTAATTACCTTAACAAGCTCCAGCTGTTTTTATTCTCAGAAGGTTTACTAACTGATATACAGCAGCCTACCCCCTTCGTAAGTGCAGGTCATAAATGAGCTTTTTTCTCTGTTCCCTCACCACAATCCAGATTCTTTTGGGGAGTTACCAGTACAGTAACCGTACCAGGAAGTACTTAATTTATTAAGCTACTGCTTTTCCTAATCTCAGTGGAGATATTTACTGATAAACAGCTACCTACGCAGCATGTTCATGTCGTTCCTAAATGAGCTTTTATCTCTCTCCCCTCACCACAAAGCAGATTCTTCTGAGGAGTTCCCAGTACATTATCCTTTCCCCTGTGTAATTACCTTAACAAGCTCCAGCTGTTTTTATTCTCAGAAGGTTTACTCCCTGATATACAGCTGCCTACCCCCTTCGTAAGTGCAGGTCCTAAATGATCTTTTTTCTCTGTTCCCTCACCAGAATCCAGATTCTTTTGGGGAGTTACCAGTACAGTAACCATACCAGGAAGTACTTAATTTATTAAGCTACTGCTGTTCTTCATCTCAGTGGAGATATTTACTGATAAACAGCTACCTACGCAGCATGTTCATGTCGTTCCTAAATGAGCTTTTATCTCTCTCCCCTCACCACAAGTCAGATTCTTCTGAGGAGTTCCCAGTACATTATCCTTTCCCCTGTGTACTTACCTTAACAAGCTCCAGCTGTTTTTATTCTCAGAAGGTTTACTCCCTGATATACAGCTGCCTACCCTCTTCGTCAGGGCAGGTCCTAAATGAGCTTTTTTCTCTGTTCCCTCACCACAATCCAGATTCTTTTGGAGAGTTACCAGTACAGTAACCATACCAGGAAGTACTTAATTTATTAAGCTACTGCTGTTCTTAATCTCAGTGGAGATATTTACTGATGAACAGATACCTACGCAGCATGTTCATGTCGTTCCTAAATGAGCTTTTATCTCTCTCCCTTCACCACAAATCAGATTCTTCTGAGGAGTTCCCACTACATTATCCTTTCCCCTGTGTAATTACCTTAACAAGCTCCAGCTGTTTTTATTCTCAGAAGGTTTACTCACTGATATACAGGTGCCTACCCCCTTCGAAAGTGCAGGTCCTAATTGGATTTTTTCTCTGTTCCCTCACCACAATCCAGATTCTTTTGGGGAGTTACCAATACAGTAACCATTCCAGGAAGCACTTAATTTATTAAGCTACTGCTTTTCTTAATCTCAGTGGAGATATTTACTGATAAACAGCTACCTACACAGCCTGTTCATGTCGTTCCTAAATGAGCTTTTATCTCTCTCCCCTCACCACAAATCAGATTCTTCTGAATTGTTCCCAGTACATTATCATTTTCCCTGTGTAATTACCTTAACAAGCTCCAGCTGTTTTTATTCTCAGAAGGTTTACTCCCTTATATACAGCTGCCTACCCCCTTCGTAAGTGCAGGTCCTAAATGAGCTTTTTTCTCTGTTCCCTCACCACAATCCAGATTCTTTTGGGGATTTACCAGCACAGTAACCATACCAGGAAGTACTTTATTTATTAAGCTACTGCTTTTCTTAATCTCAGTGGAGATATTTACTGATAAACAGCTACCTACTCAGCATGTTCATGTCGTTCCTAAATGAACTTTTATCTCTCTCATCTCACCACAAATCAGATTCTTCTGAGGAGTTCCCAGTACATTATCCTTTCCCCTGTGTAATTACCTTAACAAGCTCCAGCTGTTTTTATTCTCAGAAGGTTTACTCCCTGATATACAGCTGCCTACCCCCTTCGAAAGTGCAGGTCCTATATGAGATTTTTTCTCTGTTCCCCACCACAATCCAGATTCTTTTGGGGAGTTCCCATACAGTAACCATTCCAGGAAGTACTTAATTTATTAAGCTACTGCTTTTCTTAATCTCAGTGGAGATATTTACTGATAAACAGCTACCTACGCAGCATGTTCATGTCGTTCCTAAATGAGCTTTTATCTCTCTCCCCTCACCACAAATCAGATTCTTCTGAATTGTTCCCAGTACATTATCATTTCCCCTGTGTAATTACCTTAACAAGCTCCAGCTATTTTTATTCTCAGTAGTTTTACTCCCTGATATACTGCTGCCTACCCCCTTCGAACGTCCAGGTCCTAAATGAGCTTTTTTCTCTGTTCCCTCACCACAATCCAGATTCTTTTGGGGAGTTACCAGTACAGTAACCATACCAGGAAGTACTTAATTTATTAAGCTACTGCTTTTCTTAATCTCAGTGGAGATATTTACTGATAAACAGCTACCTACGCAGCATGTTCATGTCGTTCCTAAATGAGCTTTTATCTCTCTCCCCTCACCACAAATCAGATTCTTCTGAGGAGTTCCCAGTACATTATCCTTTCCCCTGTGTAATTACCTTAACAAGCTCCAGCTGTTTTTATTCTCAGAAGGTTTACTCCCTGATATACAGCTGCCTACCCCCTTCGAAAGTGCAGGTCTTAATGAGATTTTTTCTCTGTTCCCTCACCACAATCCAGATTCTTTTGGGGAGTTACCAATACAGTAACCATTCCAGGAAGTACTTAATTTATTAAGCTACTGCTTTTCTTAATCTCAGTGGAGATATTTACTGATAAACAGCTACCTACGCAGCCTGTTCATGTCGTTCCTAAAGGAGCTTTTATCTCTCTCCCCTCACCACAAATCAGATTCTTCTGAATTGTTCCCAGTACATTATCATTTCCCCTTTGTAATTACCTTAACAAGCTCCAGCTGTTTTTATTCTCAGAAGGTTTACTCCCTTATATACAGGTGCCTACCCCCTTCGAAAGTGCAGGTCCTAATTGGATTTTTTCTCTGTTCCCTCACCACAATCCAGATTCTTTTGGGGAGTTACCAATACAGTAACCATTCCAGGAAGCACTTAATTTATTAAGCTACTGCTTTTCTTAATCTCAGTGGAGATATTTACTGATAAACAGCTACCTACACAGCCTGTTCATGTCGTTCCTAAATGAGCTTTTATCTCTCTCCCCTCACCACAAATCAGATTCTTCTGAATTGTTCCCAGTACATTATCATTTCCCCTGTGTAATTACCTTAACAAGCTCCAGCTGTTTTTATTCTCAGAAGGTTTACTCCCTTATATACAGCTGCCTACCCCCTTCGTAAGTGCAGGTCCTAAATGAGCTTTTTTCTCTGTTCCCTCACCACAATCCAGATTCTTTTGGGGATTTACCAGCACAGTAACCATACCAGGAAGTACTTAATTTATTAAGCTACTGCTTTTCTTAATCTCAGTGGAGATATTTACTGATAAACAGCTACCTACTCAGCATGTTCATGTCGTTCCTAAATGAACTTTTATCTCTCTCATCTCACCACAAATCAGATTCTTCTGAGGAGTTCCCAGTACATTATCCTTTCCCCTGTGTAATTACCTTAACAAGCTCCAGCTGTTTTTATTCTCAGAAGGTTTACTCCCTGATATACAGCTGCCTACCCCCTTCGAAAGTGCAGGTCCTATATGAGATTTTTTCTCTGTTCCCCACCACAATCCAGATTCTTTTGGGGAGTTCCCATACAGTAACCATTCCAGGAAGTACTTAATTTATTAAGCTACTGCTTTTCTTAATCTCAGTGGAGATATTTACTGATAAACAGCTACCTACGCAGCATGTTCATGTCGTTCCTAAATGAGCTTTTATCTCTCTCCCTCACCACAAATCAGATTCTTCTGAATTGTTCCCAGTACATTATCATTTCCCCTGTGTAATTACCTTAACAAGCTCCAGCTATTTTTATTCTCAGTAGTTTTACTCCCTGATATACTGCTGCCTACCCCCTTCGAACGTCCAGGTCCTAAATGAGCTTTTTTCTCTGTTCCCTCACCACAATCCAGATTCTTTTGGGGAGTTACCAGTACAGTAACCATACCAGGAAGTACTTAATTTATTAAGCTACTGCTTTTCTTAATCTCAGTGGAGATATTTACTGATAAACAGCTACCTACGCAGCATGTTCATGTCGTTCCTAAATGAGCTTTTATCTCTCTCCCCTCACCACAAATCAGATTCTTCTGAGGAGTTCCCAGTACATTATCCTTTCCCCTGTGTAATTACCTTAACAAGCTCCAGCTCTTTTTATTCTCAGAAGGTTTACTCCCTGATATACAGCTGCCTACCCCCTTCGAAAGTGCAGGTCTTAATGAGATTTTTTCTCTGTTCCCTCACCACAATCCAGATTCTTTTGGGGAGTTACCAATACAGTAACCATTCCAGGAAGTACTTAATTTATTAAGCTACTGCTTTTCTTAATCTCAGTTGAGATATTTACTGATAAACAGCTACCTACGCAGCCTGTTCATGTCGTTCCTAAATGAGCTTTTATCTCTCTCCCGTCACCACAAATCAGATTCTTCTGAATTGTTCCCAGTACATTATCATTTCCCCTGTGTAATTACCTTAACAAGCTCCAGCTGTTTTTATTCTCAGAAGGTTTACTCCCTTATATACAGCTGCCTACACCCTTCGTAAGTGCAGGTCCTAAATGAGCTTTTTTCTCTGTTCCCTCACCACAATCCAGATTCTTTTGGGATTTACCAGTACAGAAACCATACCAGGAAGTACTTAATTTATTAAGCTACTGCTTTTCTTAATCTCAGTGGAGATATTTACTGATAAACAGCTACCTACTCAGCATGTTCCTGTCGTTCCTAAATGAACTTTTATCTCTCTCCCCTCACCACAAATCAGATTCTTCTGAGGAGTTCCCAGTACATTATCCTTTCCCCTGTGTAATTACCTTAACAAGCTCCAGCTGTTTTTATTCTCAGAAGGTTTACTCCCTGATATACAGCTGCCTACCCCCTTCGAAAGTGCAGGTCTTATATGAGATTTTTTCTCTGTTCCCTCACCACAATCCAGATTCTTTTGGGGAGTTCCCATACAGTAACCATTCCAGGGAGTACTTAATTTATTAAGCTACTGCTTTTCTTAATCTCAGTGGAGATATTTACTGATATACAGCTACCTACGCAGCATGTTCATGTCGTTCCTAAATGAGCTTTTATCTCTCTCCCCTCACCACAAATCAGATTCTTCTGAATTGTTCCCAGTACATTATCATTTCCCCTGTGTAATTACCTTAACAAGCTCCAGCTGTTTTTATTCTCAGTAGGTTTACTCCCTGATATACTGCTCCCTACCCCCTTCGAACGTCCAGGTCCTAAATGAGCTTTTTTCTCTGTTCCCTCACCACAATCCAGATTCTTTTGGGGAGTAACCAGTACAGTAACCATACCAGGAAGTACTTAATTTATTAAGCTACTGCTTTTCTTAATCTCAGTGGAGATATTTACTGATAAACAGCTACCTACGCAGCATGTTCATGTCGTTCCTAAATGAGCTTTTATCTCTCTCCCCTCACCACAAATCAGATTCTTCTGAGGAGTTCCCAGTACATTATCCTTTCCCCTGTGTAATTACCTTAACAAGCTCCAGCTGTTTTTATTCTCAGAAGGTTTACTCCCTGACATACAGCTGCCTACCCCCTTCGTAAGTGCAGGTCCTAAATGAGCTTTTTTCTCTTTTCCCTCACCACAATCCAGATTCTTTTGGGGAGTTACCAGTACAGTAACCATACCAGGAAGTACATAATTTATTAAGATACTGCTGTTCTTAATCTCAGTGGAGATATTTACTGATAAACAGCTACCTACGCAGCATGTTCATGTCGTTCCTAAATGAGCTTTTATCTCTCTCCCCTCACCACAAATCAGATTCTTCTGAGGAGTTCCCAGTACTTTGTAATTACCCCTGTGTAATTACCTTAACAAGCTCCAGCTGTTTTTATTAACAGAAGGTTTACACCCTGATATACAGCTGCCTACCCCCTTCGTCATGGCAGGTCCTAAATGAGCTTTTTTCTCTGTTCCCTCACCACAATCCAGATTCTTTTGGGAGTTTCCAGTACAGTAACCATACCAGGAAGTACTTAATTTATTAAGCTACTGCTTTTCTTAATCTCAGTGGAGATATTTACTGATAAACAGCTACCTACGCAGCATGTTCATGTCGTTCCTAAATGAGCTTTTATCTCTCTCCCCTCACCACAAATCAGATTCTTCTGAGGAGTTCCCAGTACATTATCTTTTCCCCTGTGTAATTACCTTAACAAGCTCCAGCTGTTTTTATTCTCAGAAGGTTTACTCCCTGATATACAGCTGCCTACCCCCTTCGTAAGTGCAGGTCCTAAATGAGCTTTTTTCTCTGTTCCCTCACCACAATCCAGATTCTTTTGGGGAGTTACCAGTACAGTAACCATACCAGGGAGTACTTAATTTATTAAGCTACTGCTTTTCTTAATCTCAGTGGAGATATTTACTGATAAACAGCTACCTACGCAGCATGTTCATGTCGTTCCTAAATGAGCTTTTATCTCTCTCCCCTCACCACAAATCAGATTCTTCTGAGGAGTTCCCAATACATTATCCGTTCCCCTGTGTAATTACTTTAACAAGCTCCAGCTGTTTTTATTCTCAGAAGGTTTACTCCCTGATATACAGCTGCCTACCCCCTTCGTAAGTGCAGGTCGTAAATGAGCTTTTTGCTCTGTTCCCTCACCACAATCCAGATTCTTTTGGGGCGTTACCAGTACAGTATGCATACCAGGAAGGACTTAATTTATTAAGCTACTGCTTTTCTTAATCTCAGTGGAGATATTTACTGATAAACAGCTACCTACGCAGCATGTTCTTGTCGTTCCTAAATGAGCTTTTATCTCTCTCCCCTCACCACAAATCAGATTCTTCTGAATTGTTCCCAGTACATTATCATTTCCCCTGTGTAATTACCTTAACAAGCTCCAGCTGTTTTTATTCTCAGAAGGTTTACTCCCTGATATAGAGCTGCCTACCCCCTTCGAAATTGCAGGTCCTATATGAGATTTTTTCTCTGTTCCCTCACCACAATCCAGATTCTTTTGGGGAGTTCCCATACAGTAACCATTCCAGGAGTACTTAATTTATTAAGCTACTGCTTTTCTTAATCTCAGTGGAGATATTTACTGATAAACAGCTACCTACGCAGCATGTTCATGTCGCTCCTAAATGAGCTTTTATCTCTCTCCCCTCACCACAATCAGATTCTTCTGAATTGTTCCCAATACATTATAATTTCCCCTGTGTAATTACCTTAACAAGCTCCAGCTGTTTTTATTCTCAGAAGGTTTACTCCCTTATATACAGCTGCCTACCCCCTTCGTAAGTGCAGGTCCTAAATGAGCTTTTTTCTCTGTTCCCTCACCACAATCCAGATTCTATTGGGGATTTACCAGTACAGAAACCATACCAGGAAGTACTTAATTTATTAAGCTACTGCTTTTCTTAATCTCAGTGGAGATATTTACTGATAAACAGCTACCTACTCAGCATGTTCCTGTCGTTCCTAAATGAACTTTTATCTCTCCCCCTCACCACAAATCAGATTCTTCTGAGGAGTTCCCAGTACATTATCCTTTCCCCTGTGTAATTACCTTAACAAGCTCCAGCTGTTTTTATTCTCAGAAGGTTTACTCCCTGATATACAGCTGCCTACCCCCTTCGAAAGTGCAGGTCCTATATGAGATTTTTTCTCTGTTCCCTCACCACAATCCAGATTCTTTTGGGGAGTTCCCATACAGTAACCATTCCAGGGAGTACTTAATTTATTAAGCTACTGCTTTTCTTAATCTCAGTGGAGATATTTACGGATAAACAGCTACCTACGCAGCATGTTCATGTCGTTCCTAAATGAGCTTTTATCTCTCTCCCCTCACCACAAATCAGATTCTTCTGAATTGTTCCCAGTACATTATCATTTCCCCTGTGTAATTACCTTAACAAGCTCCAGCTGTTTTTATTCTCAGTAGGTTTACTCCCTGATATACTGCTGCCTACCCCCTTCGAACGTCCAGGTCCTAAATGAGCTTTTTTCTCTGTTCCCTCACCACAATCCAGATTCTTTTGGGGAGTTACCAGTACAGTAACCATACCAGGAAGTACTTAATTTATTAAGCTACTGCTTTTCTTAATCTCAGTGGAGATATTACTGATAAACAGCTACCTACGCAGCATGTTCATGTCGTTCCTAAATGAGCTTTTATCTCTCTCCCCTCACCACAAATCAGATTCTTCTGAGGAGTTCCCAGTACATTATCCTTTCCCCTGTGTAATTACCTTAACAAGCTCCAGCTGTTTTTATTCTCAGAAGGTTTACTCCCTGATATACAGCTGCCTACCCCCTTCGTAAGTGCAGGTCCTAAATGAGCTTTTTTCTCTGTTCCCTCACCACAATCCAGATTCTTTTGGGGAGTTACCAGTACAGTAACCATACCAGGAAGTACATAATTTATTAAGATACTCCTGTTCTTAATCTCAGTGGAGATATTTACTGATAAACAGCTACCTACGCAGCATGTTCATGTCGTTCCTAAATGAGGTTTTATCTCTCTCCCCTCACCACAAATCAGATTCTTCTGAGGAGTTCCCAGTACATTATCCTTTCCCCTGTGTAATTACCTTAACAAGCTCCAGCTGTTTTTATTCTCAGAAGGTTTACTCCCTGATATACAGCTGCCTACCCCCTTCGTAAGTGCAGGTCCTAAATGAGCTTTTTTCTCTGTTCCCTCACCACAATCCAGATTCTTTTGGGGAGTTACCAGTACAGTAACCATACCAGGAAGTACTTAATTTATTAAGCTAGTGCTTTTCTTATCTCAGTGGAGATATTTACTGATAAACAGCTACCTACGCAGCATGTTCATGTCGTTCCTAAATGAGCTTTTATCTCTCTCCCCTCACCACAAATCAGATTCTTCTGAATTGTTCCCAGTACATTATCATTTCCCCTGTGTAATTACCTTAACAAGCTCCAGCTGTTTTTAATCTCAGAAGGTTTACTCCCTGATATACAGCTGCCTACCCCCTTCGAAAGTGCAGGTCCTATATGAGATTTTTTTCTCTGTTCCCTCACCACAATCCAGATTTTTTGGGGAGTTCCCATACAGTAACCATTCTAGGTAGTACTTAATTTATTAAGCTACTGCTTTTCTTAATCTCAGTGGAGATATTTACTGATAAACAGCTACCTACGCAGCATGTTCATGTCGTTCCTAAATGAGCTTTTATCTCTCTCCCCTCACCACAAATCAGATTCTTCTGAATTGTTCCCAGTACATTATCATTTCCCCTGTGTAATTACCTTAACAAGCTCCAGGTGTTTTTATTCTCAGTAGGTTTACTCCCTGATATACTGCTGCCTACCCCTTCGAACGTCCAGGTCCTAAATGAGCTTTTTTCTCTGTTCCCTCACCACAATCCAGATTCTTTTGGGGAGTTACCAGTACAGTAACCATACCAGGAAGTACTTAATTTATTAAGCTACTGCTTTTCTTAATATCAGTGGAGAAATTTACTGATAAACAGCTACCTACGCAGCATGTTCATGTCGTTCCTAAATGAGCTTTTATCTCTCTCCCCTCACCACAAATCAGATTCTTCTGAGCAGTTCCCAGTACATTATCCTTTCCCTGTGTAATTACCTTAACAAGCTGCAGCTGTTTTTATTCTCAGAAGGTTTACTCCCTGATATACAGCTGACTACCCCCTTCGTAAGTGCAGGTCCTAAATGAGCTTTTTTCTCTGTTCCCTCACCACAATCCAGATTCTTTTGGGGAGTTACCAGTACAGTAACCATACCAGGAAGTACTTAATTTATTAAGCTACTGCTTTTCTTAATCTCAGTGGAGATATTTACTGATAAACAGCTACCTACGCAGCATGTTCATGTCTTCCTCAATGAGCTTTTGTCTCTCTCCCCTCTCCACCAATCAAATTCTTCTGAGGAGTTCCCAGTACATTATCCTTTCCACTGTGTAATTGCCTTAACAAGCTCCAGCTGTTTTTATTCTCAGAAGGTTTACTCCCTGATATACAGCTGCCTACCCCTTCGTAAGTGCAGGTCCTAAATGAGCTTTTTTCTCTGTTCCCTCACCACAATCCAGATTCTTTTGGTGGGAGTTACCAGTACAGTAACCATACCAGGAAGTACTTAATTTATTGACCTACTGCTTTTCTTAATCTCAGTGGAGATATTTACTGATAAACAGCTACGTATGCAGCACGTTCATGTCGTTCGTAAATGAGCTTTTATCTCTCTCCCCTCAGCACAAATCAGATTCTTCTGAGGAGTTCCCAGTACATTATCCTTTCCCCTGTCTAATTACCTTAACAAGCTCCAGCTGTTTTTATTCTCAGAAGGTTTACTCCCTAATATACAGCTGCCTACCCCCTTCGTAAGTGCAGGTCCTAAATGAGCTTTTTTCTCTGTTCCCTCACCACAATCCAGATTCTTTTGGGGAGTTACCAGTACAGTAACCATACCAGGAAGTACTTAATTTATTAAGCTACTGCTTTTCTTAATCTCAGTGGAGATATTTACTGATAAACAGCTACCTATGCAGCATGTTCATGTCGTTCCTAAATGAGCTTTTATCTCTCTCCCCTCACCACAAATCAGATTCTTCTGAGGAGATCCCAGCACATTATCCTTTCCACTGTGTAATTACCTTAACAGCTCCAGCTGTTTTTATTCTCAGAAGGTTTACTCCCTGATGTACAGCTGCCTAACCCCTTCATATGTTCAGGTCGTAAATGAGCTTTTTTCTCTGTTCCCTCACCACAAT
>NW_025961733.1:0-26557 GCF_023159225.1 Perognathus longimembris pacificus | reverse complement strand
AGGTATACTCCCTGATATACAGCTGCCTACCCCCTTCGTAAGTGCAGGTCCTAAATGAGCTTTTTTCTCTGTTCCCTCACCACAATCCAGATTCTTTTGGGAGTTACCAGTACAGTAACCATACCAGGAAGTACTTAATTTATTAAGCTACTGCTTTTTTTAATCTGAGTGGAGATATTTACTGATAAACAGCTACCTACGCAGCATGTTCATGTCGTTCCTAAATGAGCTTTTATCTCTCTCCCCTCACCACAAATCAGATTCTTCTGAGGAGTGCCCAGTACATTACCCTTTCCCCTGTGTAATTACCTTAAGAAGCTCCAGCTGTTTTTATTCTCAGAAGGTTTACTCCCTGATACACAGCTGCCTACCCCCCTTCGTAAGTGCATGTCCTAAATGAGCTTTTTTCTCTGTTCCCTCACCACAATCCAGATTCTTTTGGGGAGTTACCAGTACAGTAACCATACCAGGAAGTACTTAATTTATTAAGCTACTGCTTTTCTTAATCTCAGTGGAGATATTTACTGATAAACAGCTACCTACCCAGCATGTTCATGTTGTTCTAAATGAGCTTTTATCTCTCTCCCCTCACCACAAATCAGATTCTTCTGAGGAATTCCCAGTACATTATCCTTTCCCCTCTGTAATTACCTTAACAAGCTCCAGGTGTTTTTATTCTCAGAAGGTTTACTCCCTGATATACAGCTGCCTAACCCCTTCTTAATTGCAGGTCTTAAATGAGCTTTTTCCTCTGTTCCCTCACCACAATCCAGATTCTTTTGGGGAGTTACCAGTACAGTAACCATACCAGGAAGTACTTAATTTATTTAGCTACTGCTTTTCTTAATCTCAGTGGAGATATTTACTGATAAACAGCTACCTACGCAGCATGTTCATGTCGTTCCTAAATGCGCTTTTATCTCTCTCCCCTCACCACAAATCAGATTCTTCTGAGGAATTCCCACTACATTATCCTTTCCCTGTGTAATTACCTAACAAGCTCCAGCTGTTTTTATTCTCAGAAGGTTTACTCCCTGATATACAGCTGCCTACCCCCTTCGTAATTGCAGGTCTTAAATGAGCTTTTTTCTCTGTTCCCTCACCACAATCCAGATTCTTTTGGGAGTTACCAGTACAGTAACCATACCAGGAAGTACTTAATTTATTAAGCTACTGCTTTTCTTAATCTCAGTGGAGATATTTACTGATAAACAGCTACCTACGCAGCATGTTCATGTCATTCCTAAATGAGCTTTTATCTCTCTCCCCTCACCACAAATCAGATTCTTCTGAGGAGTTCCCAGTACATTATCCTTTCCCCTGTGTAATTACCTTAACAAGCTCCAGCTGTTTTTATTCTCAGAAGGTTTACTCCCTGATATACAGCTGGCTACCCCCTTCGTAAGTGCAGGTCCTAAATGAGCTTTTTTCTCTGTTCCTCACCACAGTCCAGATTCTTTTGGGGAGTTACCAGTACAGTAACCATACCAGGAAGTGTCGGGAGCCGAGCTAGCAGCTAAGCTCATCCTGACCTCTGGCTGTGCCGATGCCAAGATGTCGCGACCCAAACTTGCACCTAGGTTCATTATCACCTCTGGCTGTGCTGTTACCGCCAGGATATGCTAAAGGCAAGGACATTTGTTCACAGCCACTGTCCGGAATTGCTTTGTTACCTTGAGTTTACTGTAATCAAATGTTGTAAACTTCAAAGCCTCTTTGTGTTCTGGAATTTTAACAACCCTATGCTATTCCCTGGTTCCAAAACTGCATATAAGCTGGAAGTTAAGAATAAACTGTTGCTGCAGTCTTGAGTCTCAATCTCGAGATGCAGACCTCCCGTACCCCATCTTTGTCTCTTGTCTTTTTTCTCTTGCCTTATTTTTCCTTTTCCGTATCCCTGCCACCCCTCAGTCAGGATTCCTGCTCCCCTGCCGGATGGCCCGGCAGGTTTGGCGCCTGGAACAGGGACTTGAAGACCTGGGATCGACGGCAGGTGACCCCTGCTCAGGTAAGGGACGTCCGAATGCTTGGGAAGGAGAGCGGGAGGAGAGTGTATCGTCGGGGGTAATAAATTATGGGACAAGGTAATAGCCGCATGCTATACATGCAGGCCCCCAAAGGCATGCTTAATGCCCGGGCAGTGAAAGTTGGCCAATGTAACTTAGAACATTTCTTTTATTTTATTGAGAAAGCATGCCCCCAGTTCCTGGAGGAAGGAACCAATAACTTAGAAACTTGCTAGAAAAAAAAAAAAAAGGGGGAACATTATGATGCAACTGGCCCTGAGGAAACCTCAGTGGATGCTATTATTCTTTGGTATCTGGTCTGAGATTGCTTAGATCTTAGCCATGAATAGATTAAATTCGATCAGTCGATTGGAAAAACTGAACAGGGACCTGATGAGTGTTGCCCAGCCCCGGGAGCGTATGCTGCTGCCTGGGAAGAGCTGAGAAAATTAACAAGACCTGAACCCACTGAGCTAGACATTAAGGAAGACTCAGATGGCTCAGACTCTGAGGAGAAATTATTCAATAAGCCTATTAAAGATAGATTGACCTATGTTGAGACTATGTTAAAATCAGTTATAGCTCTATTATCACAGCTTCATCCAGAACAACAAACTCCTTTAAAGGGTGTCCTGGCAGACTTACAGCTCTCCTAGGTGCAGGCTGCTAGCAGGGGGAAGGGACCTGAGGCTAGGGAAATGCTAACACCACCGAGGTAACTTCTCCTGACCGAGCGCTCTATTTCCATCCACCAGGACAGATTTGAAACCCCAACCAGGGTGAGTGACCATTAGCCTGGAGCTTACATTTTCCATTAATCCACTGGGCTAGGTCAAGGAGATCAGCAATTGTGGGTGTTTGGAGACAACTGATCTCTAGTTCAGCTCAGCTGGTTGCTCAAGTCTAAATTGTTTCAGGAAAGCTGCTCAAGTTTGAGCCCGGAATATTTTGCAGGACTTACCTAACTTCTATGAGCGCTCAGGCAGATGAAGTTCTCTCTGTCTCTTTTTCTGCCCCTCTCTAAACTCTGCCTGCCTGCCTGTGACATAGGACGGGTATGGATATTTGTTTAACATCTGCTTTAAAAGACTCAAAGAAAGGTTTTCTATTCTTGTTATTGATGTTTAAGTTTTGGAGATTCAGTTAAATTCTGCTTGTTTGGCTAAATCATAAACTTTCTCTAGCATTGAGCACATGGTAGACAATAGGATTGGTTGGAGTGAAAGCCTGCCCATCCCCCAGGTAACAAGCATGCCAAATTCCTGGAGGCTGGGCAGAGTCCTGTGGCCTTGCATTTCAAAGGTGCCTTACAATTCAAATGCTGGAAGATGAAGGTGTCTTACTGTCTGTGTTCATACTCTGTCTCCCTTATGCTCCCTTTGTGAGCTAAACTGGTTTCTCAAAATTTGGCTTCTCAGATGATCTGAAAATTTTGGTTTGCTGAAAAGATTTTTTTTGTTTACTATCTAACCACGTGGTTCTAGAATATAGGCAAAATAATATCATTTGCCACTGGAATTCCAAAAGAACTTACATGGCCAATTAAAGAACAATTCTAAGCGCGCCCCAAAACGTGTGCACATTGTCTGTATGTGTATGTATGTCTATGTCTATGTCTATGTCTATGTGTTGGTAAAACTTAAAAACAAAACAAAGAACAGGTTTTAAGCCTAAACTGATATGTTTGGGAGCAAACAAATGTGTCTAAGAAAAACTCCAAAAGGTTTTAATATACAGCACGTGATATAAGTGCAATGATGTACAACCAGTGTGTTATTCTTTATGTCTATCTATGCTAAGAGTCAAGTGTACACCTAATCCTGACAATTCTTTGGTATAGACTTAAGATTTTGCTTCTCCATTTTTTTTCTCTTTTTTCGCGGTGCTCTCAAACTCTTTAAGATCAAGGGACCAGAGTCATTTCGAAATAACTGCACAGGTGTGACTATTAACCTAAATTTTCTGGACCCAAAATTAACATTTTGCTTTATAGGATACAGGTTGACATGTGTGCTAGCTGAGTGGACCGTGGCAGTCTATGGCTACAGAAAGCTGCCTCCACAGTCGGCTCCCAAACTGGGAGTTGTTTGTGATTCAGAAACTGCTACAGAGAGCAGACTTGGTTAGCCTTCAATCTGTGTGGATTTTGTGACTAGAAAGATGGTTAAAGGCCCAAGCCTTCTAAAATCTGTTTAAAAATGCCCTTAACCAGTCTCTGTAGAAATTTACAGGCAACAAGCAGGAAATGTGACAGCCTATCCAGGGAACTCTACTACAGAATTATCCAGATGCAAAACATCTCTCCTGCTGGCCTGCTAATTTGGGATGGAAGACACAGCCACTTCAGATCCACTGAAGCTGAGACTTATTGTTATTCATTTGTTTTCTCTTTCACGTGCCAGTAAGGTAAGGTTAAATAATATGACTAGATTTAATGACACTTGGACCCCATTCAGTCTGCCCTTCTTTAAGTGTTACAGCAAAACTCTGGCAACTACTTGGTGGTCAATTCTTAGCAACTTACAGGTAAACTCTACTCCTTTTGTTCTCCTATTGGTTTAATTGGAAATAAAAAGGGCTTTTATGGCTAAAACTCTTTGGATAGTTCAAAGCCAGCCCAGGCAGAGAAAAATAAAAATCCCTCTTGGTCATATTTTGGGTCCTTATTATTTTGCTAGTCAGAAATTACAGGTTAAGACATCTCATTTGCGTACTTTACATGATTTTCAAAAATTTCTGGGAGATATTAATTGGCTTCACCCTTATCTTAAATTGTCCACAGCTGAATTAAAACCCTTATTTGATCTATTAAAAGGTGAGAAAGGAGTTTTGGGTCCTCAGACATATTTTGGGTTCAAAACATAAACTGGGAAAGGCCCGAGCTTACAATTTATATACAAGAAAAGCCCTTCCGAGGTCTGTTAGATACAGGAGCAGATGTGTCTGTGATAGCCAAGAGACATTGCCCTTCCAACTGGCCTGTTACATTACTTCTCTTACATCCTTGCAGGGGATTGGCCATGCCACAGACACCCAACAAAGCAGTGCCATCCTTAACTGGAGAGATGGTGAGGGGCATTCTGGGACTTTCCAGATCATTTGCCCATAAATTTGTGGGGCAGAGATATTATGGAAGAGATGGGAGTTTATTTGTTTAGCCCTAGTGACGCAGTCATTCGTCAACTCCTAAGTCAAGGGCTACTGCCTTCAGGAGGATTGGGAAGCCATCAGTAAGGAATTAGAGAACCTATTCAACCTCAGCCCCGACCTCCTAGACAAGGGCTGGGATATTTTTAACGGGGTTGCTGCTCGTCCTGTCCCTCATGCTGATCCTATCACATGGTTATCAGACACTCCGGTGTGGGTGGATCAGTGGCCCCTATCAATTGAAAAGATTGTTGCTGCCCAACAGCTGGACTTGGGCCACATTGCTCCTACTACTTCCCCATGGAATTCGCCTATTTTTGTAGTTAAAAAAAATCTGGTAAATGGAGACTCCTACAGGATCTCCGGTGAGTAAATGCCACCATGGAACTTATGGGGCATTACAACCAGGTTTGCCCTCTCCTATGGCAATTCCTCAAAATACATACAAAATTATAATTGACTTAAAAGATTGTTTTTATACCATACCTCTTGCTCCTCAAGATTACAAACGCTTTGCATTTAGTGTCCCCTCTACAAATTTTAAAGAACCCATGAAAAGGTACCATTGGCTAGTGTTACCCCAAGCATGGCGAACAGCCCACCTTGCGTCAAAGCTTTGTAGCATGGGCTCTCTCTTCTACTCGCCAAAATTTTCCTTCTGTTTGGTCTGTTGAAGGGGGACCCCGACCCTACATACCCCCCAAAAAAAAATGACAACTAAAGCAGCAAAAGCCTTGAGCATAGTAAATTCTGCCATTTCTTCCCAACATGTAAATTATATTGATTACTCAGCCCCTTGGGAAGCTTATATTTTAACTACACCTCATTCTCCAACAGTGGTCCTCTGGCAGAAGGGACCCCTTTTGTGGCTTTCCTTGCTGCTACTTCTTCAAAAGTATTAATTCCTTATTATGAATTGGTAGCCACCTTAGTCCATATGTGCCGTGTGGAATCTTGTAAGTATCTTGGACGAGATCCACAGGTTATTTATATCCCCTATACTTTACAACAGCAAAAATGGCTTTATACTCATTGTGATTCCTGGGTCACTGCCTGGGACAATTTTGTGGGCACAATTTCACATCATTGTCCCTCCAACAAATTACTTCACTTTGCCTCTTCTTACCATTAAGTGAGGACAATGCTATTACGGATGAGGCTACCCAAATTTTTCTTTCTCAAATTGACTTGACAAAACAATCACATGCTGCCCACCATCAAAACAGTCGTGCCTTACGTCAGCAATTTCATATTACTTATGAGGCAGCTCGTCAAATTGTAAAAACTTGTCCCAACTGTGCTACCTTCCTGCCTGTGCCCTCCAATGGCATTAACCCTCATGGTCAAGGAATTGTCGAATGGGCCAACGGTTGGTTAAAACACCAAATTTCTAAATTAAAAGGGGGGGAAACTATACCCCTTCTCTCCTGTTAATATACTTTCTTATACTTTATTCATACTAAATTTTTAAATTTGGATTGCAATGGCCACTCCGCAGCACAGCGGTTCTGGGAAAAGAGAGAGCAAAGAGCTTTTGCTCAAGTTAAGTGGAAAGATCCTTTAACAAGTGCTTGGCACGGGCCCGATCCGGTATTGACATGGGGTCGAGGACATGTCTGTGTTTTTTCACAGGATGAAAATGATGCCCGCTGGCTACCTGAGCGTTGTGTTCGGATTGTGGAAACTCATCAGAACGGTACAAGCGCTGACCCACTGGGCTTATGTGCCAGATCCACCGATTGTGCACCCTGCGACCTGGGAGGAAGCTGAGGTGTTCGTCCATGTCAACAGATCAGCGTACGGTACAGCTCCAGACCCTTTTGTCCAACACGTTAAAATGGGAGATTTTGCAGCTTCTGGCATTGGAACCCCTTTATGCTTTACAACTGACTCCAACAGTTATATTCCAGGCTGTACTGTGATGCAATCCATAAACTATAGAATTTGGATTCCTGATAAAAGTCAAGTGTATAGTATACAAATGACTTCATTGCCTACTGGGTTCCCTGTACGTGCCAATTCTACCTCATCCTTCATGATACCCTCGCTGCATCAACTCCTCTCAAATTGTAGAATCCACGGGAGAACTGCACCCTGTAAAGTGTAGACATGATCACCCTTTTATAACCAATATTTCAGGAACTAATTCTCAGCTGATGGACTGGTCTGGAGCTAATCTCACCAATAAGTTCAACCCAGGTCTGTGGTGGATGAATGGACGCCCTCAACGCCATGTCTGGATGTTAGTGGCTGCTCTGAGTAATATCTCCTGGCCCACTTCTACTTCTTTAAAAAATATTATGAGTTGTGTAACACCCCCTTATGCTATTATGTATGGACCTTTTAATATTTCTATAGGAGCCATGTATTTCAATGTTACCTGCACTAACTGTTCTTTTACAAATTGCTTGTATAGTGGCCTTACTGATTCTGTAATTATTATTAAGCAACCACCATTTGTTATGCTTCCTGTAAACTTATCTGAAGCTTGGTATAAAGAAACAGGTATTCAAGTGTTAAAACATTTAAAAGAACTTATGCGCCCTAGACGATTTGTAGGGCTACTAATAGCAGGAATTTTAGCCTTTATTTCCTTAGCTGCCTCTGCTGCAGCGGCTACTGTGGCTTTAACACAAAATGTGCAGACAGCTCACCATGTTAATCAGCTTGCTCATAATACCACGCAAGCCCTTCACTTTCAAGGCAGGATTGATGATAAGGTAGAACAAAAATTAGAAGCCTTGTATGAATCTTTGTTGTCTCTGGGAGAACAAATTCGTGCCTTACAAACTTTGCAATGGGTACGCTGTCATGCTGTGTTTGACTTTTTTCCTGTGACCCTCCATAAGTATAATGGGTCAAGCTATCCTTGGGAACAAGTTGTAGCACATCTAAATGGTATTTGGCACCATAATAACTTGTCCTTAGATATCTTTCATCTCCATAGACAAATAGCCAGACTAGAACAAGCTCCGCCTTTGGAAACTGGCAGAAACAGCAAAATAACTGTTTGAACAACTTCAACAGTATGTCCCTTCCTTATCTAATGTTAAGGGGCTGCTAATGACATTGCTCGGCCCAGGGATACTTTTGCTGATGGCTTGCCTATGTCTTCCTTGCATTGTACGCATATTGCAAAACTCTTTCATGAGTTTAGCCAGCCAGCTCCATAAGGTCAAGCTCCAAGTAAATGAATTTCCCCCGAGAGGAACCGCAGCGAGAGACGGGTATGAGGCAGTGCCAGCCTAGACCGACCTAAGACAGGGCCTTCAGCACTGCTCTGAAGTTGTTCCCTAAGACGGATAAGGCAGGCTGAGGTACTCACCCCACCTAAGACAGGCGGATTCGCTTCTTTTAATAAAAAGACGGGGGAACTGTCGGGAGCCGAGCTAGCAGCTAAGCTCATCCTGACCTCTGGCTGTGCCGATGCCAAGATGTCGCGACCCAAACTTGCACCTAGGTTCATTATCACCTCTGGCTGTGCTGTTACCGCCAGGATATGCTAAAGGCAAGGACATTTGTTCACAGCCACTGTCCGGAATTGCTTTGTTACCTTGAGTTTACTGTAATCAAATGTTGTAAACTTCAAAGCCTCTTTGTGTTCTGGAATTTTAACACCCTATGCTATTCCCTGGTTCCAAAACTGCATATAAGTTGGAAGTTAAGAATAAACTGTTGCTGCAGTCTTGAGTCTCAATCTCGAGATGCAGACCTCCCATACCTCATCTTTGTCTCTTGTCTTTTTTCTCTTGCCTTATTTTTCCTTTTCCGTATCCCTGCCACCCCTCAGTCAGGATTCCTTCTCCCCTGCCAGCCGGCCCGGCAGGAGGAAGTACTTAATTTATTAAGCTACTGCTTTTCTTAATCTCAGTGGAGATATTTACTGATAAACAGCTACCTACGCAGCATGTTCATGTCGTTCCTAAATGAGCTTTTTTCTCTCTCCCCTCACCACAAATCAGATTCTTCTGAGGAGTTCCCAGTACATTATCCTTTCCCCTGTGTAATTATCTTAAAAAGCTCCAGCTGTTTTTATTCTCAGAAGGTTTACTCCCTGATATACAGCTGCCTACCCCCTTCCTAAGTGCAGGTCCTAAATGAGCTTTTTTCTCTGTTCCCTCACCACAATCCAGATTCTTATGGGGAGTTACCAGTACAGTAACCATACCAGGAAGTACTTAATTTATTAAGCTACTGCTTTTCTTAATCTCAGTGGAGATATTTAAAGATAAACAGCTACCTACGCAGCATGTTCATGTCGTTCCTAAATGAGCTTTTATCTCTCTCCCCTCACCACAAATCAGATTATTCTGAGGAGTTCCCAGTACATCATCCTTTCCCCTGTGTAATTACCTTAACAAGCTCCAGCTGTTTTTATTCTCAGAAGGTTTACTCCATGATATACAGCTGCCTACCCCCTTCGTAAGTGCAGGTCTTAATGAGCTTTTTTCTCTGTTCCCTCACCACAATCCAGATTCTTTTGGGGACTTACCAGTACAGTAACCATACCAGGAAGTACTTAATTTATTAAGCTACTGCTTTTCTTAATGTCAGTTGAGATATTTACTGATAAACAGCTACCTAAGCAGCATGTTCATGTCGTTCCTAAATGAGCTTTTATCTCTCTCCCCTCAAAACAAATCAGATTCTTCTTAGGAGTTCCCAGTACATTATCCATTCCCCTGTGTAATTACCTTAACAAGCTCCAGCTGTTTTTATTCTCAGAAGGTTTACTCCCTGATATACTGCTGCCTACCCCCTTCGTAAGTGCAGGTCCTAAATGAGCTTTTTTCTCTGTTCCCTCACCACAATCCAGATTCTTTTGGGGAGTTACCAGTACAGTTACCATACCAGGAAGTACTTAATTTATTAAGCTACTGCTTTTCTTAATCTCAGTGGATATATTTACTGATAAACAGCTACCAACCAGCATGTTCATGTCGTTCCTAAATGAGCTTTTATCTCTCTCCCCTCACCACATATCAGATTCTTCTGAGGAGTTCCCAGTACATCATCCTTTCCCCTGTGTAATTACCTTAACAAGCTCTAGCTGTTTTTATTGTCAGAAGGTTTACTCCCTGATATACAGCTGCCTACCCCCTTCCTAAGTGCAGGTCCTAAATGAGCTTTTTTCTCTGTTCCTTCACCACAATCCAGATTCTTTTGGGGAGTTACCAGTACAGTAACCATACCAGGACGTACTAAATTTATTAAGCTACTGCTTTTCTTAATCTCAGTGGAGATATTTACTGATAAACAGCTACCTACGAGGCATGTTCATGTCGTTCCTAAATGAGCTTTTATCTCTCTCCCCTCAAAACAAATCAGATTCTTCTGAGGAGTTCCCAGTACATTATCCTTTCCCCTGTGTAATTACCTTAACAAGCTCCAGCTGTTTTTATTCTCAGAAGGTTTACTCCCTGATATACAGCTGCCTACCCCCTTCGTAAGTGCAGGTCCTAAATGAGCTTTTTTCTCTGTTCCATCACCACAATCCAGATTCTTTTTGGGAGTTACCAGTACAGTAACCATACCAGGAAGTACTTAATTTATTAAGCTACTGCTTTTCTTAATCTCAGTGGAGATATTTACTGATAAACAGCTACCTACGCAGCATGTTCATGTCGTTCCTAAATGAGCTTTTATCTCTCTCCCCTCACCACAAATCAGATTCTTCTGAGGAGTTCCCAGTACATCATCCTTTCCCCTGTGTAATTACCTTAACAAGCTCCAGCTGTTTTTATTCTCAGAAGGTTTACTACCTGATTTACAGCTGCCTAAACCCTTTGAAAGTGCAGGTCCTAAATGAGCTTTTTTCTCTGTTCCCTCACCACAATCCAGATTCTTTTGGGGAGTTACCAGTACAATATCCATACCAGGAAGTACTTAATTTATTAAGCTACTGCTTTTCTTAATCTCAGTGGAGATATTTACTGATAAACAGCTACCTACGCAGCATGATCATGTCGTTCTTAATGAGCTTTTATCTCTCTCCCCTCACCACAAATCAGATTCTTCTGAGGAGTTCCCAGTACATCATCCTTTACACGGTTTAATTACCTTAACAAGCTCCTGCTGTTTTTATTCTCAGAAGGTTTACTCCCTGATATACAGCTGCCTACCCCCTTCGTAAGTGCAGGTCCTCAAAGAGCTTTTTTCTCTGTTCCCTCACCACAATCCAGATTCTTTTGGGGAGTTACCAGTACAGTAACCATACCAGCAAGTACTTAATTTATTAAGCTACTGCTTTTCTTAAACTCAGTGCAGATATTTACTAATAAACAGCTACCTACGCAGCATGTTCATGTCGTTCCTAAATGAGATTTAATCTCTCTCCCCTCACCACAAATCAGATTCTTCTGAGGAGTTCCCAGTACATTATCCTTTCCCCTGTGTAATTACCTTAACAAGCTCCAGCTGTTTTTATTCTCAGAAGGTTTACTCCCTTATATACAGCTGCCTACCCCCTTCGTAAGTGCAGGTCCTAAATGAGCTTTTTTCTGTTCCCTCACCACAATCCAGATTCTTTTGGGGAGTTACCAGTACAGTAACCATACCAGGAAGTACTTAATTTATTAAGCTACTGCTTTTCTTAATCTCAGTGGAGATATTTACTGATGAACAGCTACCTACGCAGCAGGTTCATGTCGTTCCTAAAGGAGCTTTTATCTCTCTCCCCTCACCACAAATCAGATTCTTCTGAGGAGTTCCCAGTACATTATCCTTTCCCCTGTGTAATTACCTTAACAAGCTCCAGCTGTTTTTATTCTCAGAAGGTTTACTCCCTGATATACAGCTGCCTACCCCCTTCGTAAGTGCAGGTCCTAAATGAGCTTTTTTCTCTGTTCCCTCACCACAATCCAGATTCTTTTGGGGAGTTACCAGTACAGTAACCATACCAGGAAGTACTTACTTTATTAAGCTACTGCTTTTCTTAATCTCATTGGAGATATTTACTGATAAACAGCTACCTACGCAGCATGTTCATGTCGTTCCTAAATGAGCGTTTATCTCTCTCCCCTCACCACAAATCAGATTCTTCTGAGGAGTTCCCAGTACATTATCCTTTCCCCAGTGTAATTACCTTAACAAGCTCCAGCTGTTTTTATTCTCAGAAGGTTTACTCCCTGATATACTGCTGCCTACCCCCTTCGTAAGTGCAGGTCCTAAATGAGCTTTTTTCTCTGTTCCCTCACCACAATCCAGATTCTTTTGGGGAGTTACCAGTACAGTAACCATACCAGGAAGTACTTAATTTATTAAGCTACTGCTTTTCTTAATCTTAGTGGAGATATTTACTGATAAACAGCTACCTTCGCAGCATGTTCATGTCGTTCCTAAAGGAGCTTTTATCTCTCTCCCCTCACCACAAATCAGATTCTTCTGAGGAGTTCCCAGTACATTATCCTTTCCCCTGTGTAATTACCTTAACAAGCTCCAGCTGTTTTTATTCTCAGAAGGTTTACTCCCTGATATACAGCTGCCTACCCCCTTCCTAATGCAGGTCCTAAATGAGCTTTTTTCTCTGTTCCCTCACCACAATCCAGATTCATTTGCGGAGTTACCAGTACAGTAAACATACCAGGAAGTACTTAATTTATTAAGCTACTGCTTCTCTTAATCTCAGTGGAGATATTTACTGATAAACAGCTACCTACGCAGCATGTTCATGTAGTTCCTAAATGAGCTTATATCTCTCTCCCCTCACCACAAATCAGATTCTTCTTAGGAGTTCCCAGTACATTATCCTTTCCCCTGTGTAATTACCTTAACAAGCTCAGGCTGTTTTTATTCTCAGAAGGTTTACTCCCTGATATACAGCTGCCTACCCCCTTCGTAAGTGCAGGTCCTAAATGAGCTTTTTCTCTGTTCCCTCACCACAATCCAGATTCATTTGCGGAGTTACCAGTACAGTAACCATACCAGGAAGTACTTAATTTATTAAGCTACTTCTTTTCTTAATCTCAGTGGAGATATTTACTGATAAACACCTACCTATGCAGCATGTGCATGTTTTTCCTAAATGAGCTTTTATCTCGCTCCCCTCACCACAAATCAGATTCTTCTGAGGTGTTCCCAGTACATTATCCTTTCCCCTGTGTAATTACCTTAACAAGCGCCAGCTGTTTTTATTCTCAGAAGGTTTACTCCCTGATATACAGCTGCCTACCCCCTTCGTAAGTGCAGGTCCTAAATGAGCTTTTTTCTCTGTTCCCTCACCACAATCCAGATTCTTTTGGGGAGTTACCAGTACTGTAATCATACAAGGAAGTACTTAATTTATTAAGCTACTGATTTTCTTAATCTCAGTGGAGATAATTACTGATAAACAGCTACCTACACAGCATGTTCCTGTCGTTCCTAAATGAGCTTTTATCTCTCTCCCCTCACCACAAATCAGATTCTTCTGAGGAGTTCCCAGTACATTATCCTTTCCCCTGTGTAATTACCTTAACAAGCTCCAGCTTTTTTTATTCTCAGAAGGTTTACTCCCTGATATACAGCTGCCTACCCCCTTCGTAAGTGCAGGTCCTAAATGAGCTTTTTTCTATGTCCCCTCACCACAATCCAGATTCTTTTGGGGAGTTACCAGTACAGTAACCATACCAGGAAGTACTTAATTTATTAAGCTACTGCGTTTCTTAATCTCATTGGAGATATTTAATGATAAACAGCTACTTACGCAGCATGGTCATGTCGTTCCTAAATGAGCTTTTATCTCTCTCCCCTCACCACAAATCAGATTCTTCTGAGGTGTTCCCAGTACATTATCCTTTCCCCTGTTTAATTACCTTAACAAGCTCCAGCTGTTTTTATTCTCAGAAGGTTTACTCCCTGATATACAGCTGCCTACCCCCTTCGTAATTGCAGGTCCTAAATGAGCTTTTTTCTCTGTTCCCTCACCACAATCCAGATTCTTTTGGGGAGTTACCAGTACAGTAACCATACCAGGAAGTACTTAATTTATTAAGCTACTGCTTTTCTTAATCTCAGTGGAGATATTCACTGATAAACAGCTACCTACGCAGCATGTTCATATCGTTCCGAAATGAGCTTTATCTCTCTCCCCTCACCACAAATCAGATTCTTCTGAGGAGTTCCCAGTACATTATCCTTTCCCCTGTGTAATTACCTTAACAAGCTCCAGCTGTTTTTATTCTCAGAAGGTTTACTCCCTGATATACAGCTGCCTACCACCTTCGTAAGTGCAGGTCCTAAATGAGCTTTTTTCTCTGTTCCCTCACCACAATCCAGATTCTGTTGGGGATTTACCAGTACAGTAACCATACCAGGAAGTACTTAATTTATTAAGCTACTGCTTTTCTTAATTTCAGTGGAGATATTTACTGATAAACAGCTACCTACCCAGCATGTTCATGTTGTTCCTAAATGAGCTTTATCTCTCTCCCCTCACCAAAAATCAGATTCTTCTGAGGATTTCCCAGTACATTATCCTTTCCCCTGTGTAATTACCTTAACAAGCTCCAGCTGTTTTTATTCTCAGAAGGTTTACTCCCTGATATACAGCTGACTACCCCCTTCGTAAGTGTAGGTCCTAAATGTGCCTTTTTCTCTGTTCCCTCAACACAATCCAGATTCTTTTGTGGAGTTACCAGTACAGTAACCATACCAGGAAGTACTTAATTTATTAAGCTACTGCTTTTCTTAATCTCAGTGGAGATATTTACTGATAAACAGCTACCTACGCAGCATGTTCATGTCGTTCCTAAATGAGCTTTTATCTCTCTCCCCTCACCACAAATCAGATTCTTCTGAGGAGTTGCCAGTACATTATCATTTCCCCTGTGTAATTACCTTAACAAGCTCCAGCTGTTTTTATTCTCAGAAGGTTTACTCCCTGATATACAGCTGCCTACCCTCTTCGTAAGTGCAGGTCCTAAATGAGCTTTTTTCTCTGTTCCCTCACCACAATCCAGATTCTTTTGGGGAGTTACCAGTACAGTAACCATACCAGGAAGTACTTAATTTATTAAGCTACTGCTTTTCTTAATCTCAGTGGAGATATTTACTGATAAACAGCTACCTACGCAGCATGTTCATGTCGTTCCTAAATGAGCTTTTATCTCTCTCCCCTCACCACAAATCAGATTCTTCTGAGGAGTTCCCGGTACATTATCCTTTCCCCTGTGTAGTTACCTTAACAAGCTCCAGCTGTTTTTATTCTCAGAAGGTATACTCCCTGATATACAGCTGCCTACCCCCTTCGTAAGTGAAGGTCCTAAATGAGCTTTTTTCTCTGTTCCCTCACCACAATCCAGATTCTTTTGGGGAGTTACCAGTACAGTAACCATACCAGGAAGTACTTAATTTATTAAGCTACTGCTTTTCTTAATCTCAGTGGAGATATTTACTGATAAACAGCTACCTACGCATCATGTTCATGTCGTTCCTAAATGAGCTTTTATCTCTCTCCCCTCACCACAAATCAGATTCTTCTGAGGAGTTCCCAGTACATTATCCTTTCCCCTGTGTAATTACCTTAAAAAGCGCCAGCTGTTTTTATTCTCAGAAAGTTTACTCCCTGATATACAGCTGCATACCCCCTTCGTAAGTGCAGGTCCTAAATGAGCTTTTTTCTCTGTTCCCTCACCACAATCCAGATTCTTTTGGGGAGTTACCAGTACAGTAACCATACCAGGAAGTACTTAATTTATTAAGCTACTGCTTTTTTTATTCTGAGTGGAGATATTTACTGATAAACAGCTACCTACGCAGCATGTTCATGTCGTTCCTATATGAGCTTTTATCTCTCTCCCCTCACCACAAATCAAATTCTTCTCAGGAGTTCCCGGTACATTATCCTTTCCCCTGTGTAATTACCTTAACAAGCTCCAGCTGTTTTTATTCTCAGAAGGTATACTCCCTGATATACAGCTGCCTACCCCCTTCGTAAGTGCAGGTCCTAAATGAGCTTTTTCTCTGTTCCCTCACCACAATCCAGATTCTTTTGGGGAGTTACCAGTACAGTAACCATACCAGGAAGTACTTAATTTATTAAGCTACTGCTTTTTTAATCTGAGTGGAGATATTTACTGATAAACAGCTACCTACGCAGCATGTTCATGTCGTTCCTAAATGAGCTTTTATCTCTCTCCCCTCACCACAAATCAGATTCTTCTGAGGAGTGCCCAGTACATTACCCTTTCCCCTGTGTAATTACCTTAAGAAGCTCCAGCTGTTTTTATTCTCAGAAGGTTTACTCCCTGATACACAGCTGCCTACCCCCTTCGTAAGTGCATGTCCTAAATGAGCTTTTTTCTCTGTTCCCTCACCACAATCCAGATTCTTTTGGGGAGTTACCAGTACAGTAACCATACCAGGAAGTACTTAATTTATTAAGCTACTGCTTTTCTTAATCTCAGTGGAGATATTTACTGATAAACAGCTACCTACCCAGCATGTTCATGTTGTTCCTAAATGAGCTTTTATCTCTCTCCCCTCACCACAAATCAGATTCTTCTGAGGAATTCCCAGTACATTATCCTTTCCCCTCTGTAATTACCTTAACAAGCTCCAGGTGTTTTTATTCTCAGAAGGTTTACTCCCTGATATACAGCTGCCTACCCCCTTCTTAATTGCAGGTCTTAAATGAGCTTTTTCCTCTGTTCCCTCACCACAATCCAGATTCTTTTGGGGAGTTACCAGTACAGTAACCATACCAGGAAGTACTTAATTTATTAAGCTACTGCTTTTCTTAATCTCAGTGGAGATATTTACTGATAAACAGCTACCTACGCAGCATGTTCATGTCGTTCCTAAATGCGCTTTTATCTCTCTCCCCTCACCACAAATCAGATTCTTCTGAGGAATTCCCACTACATTATCCTTTCCCCTGTGTAATTACCTTAACAAGCTCCAGCTGTTTTTATTCTCAGAAGGTTTACTCCCTGATATACAGCTGCCTACCCCCTTCGTAATTGCAGGTCTTAAATGAGCTTTTTCCTCTGTTCCCTCACCACAATCCAGATTCTTTTGGGGAGTTACCGGTACCGTAACCATACCAGGAAGTACTTAATTTATTAAGCTACTGCTTTTCTTAATCTCAGTGGAGATATTTACTGATAAACAGCTACCTACGCAGTATGTTCATGTCGTTCCTAAATGAGCTTTTATCTCTCTCCCCTCACCACAAATCAGATTCTTCTGAGGAGTTCCCAGTACATTATCCTTTCCCCTGTGTATTTACCTTAACAAGCTCCAGCTGTTTTTATTCTCAGCAAGTTTACTCCCTGCTATACAGCTGCCTACCCCCTTCCTAAGTGCAGGTCCTAAATGAGCTTTTTTCTCTGTTCCCTCACCACAATCCAGATTCTTTTGGGGAGTTACCAGTACAGTAACCATACCAGGAAGTACTTAATTTATTAAGCTACTGCTTTTCTTAATCTCAGTGGAGATATTTACTGATAAACAGCTACCTACGCAGCATGTTCATGTCATTCCTAAATGAGCTTTTATCTCTCTCCCCTCACCACAAATCAGATTCTTCTGAGGAGTTCCCAGTACATTATCCTTTCCCCTGTGTAATTACCTTAACAAGCTCCAGCTGTTTTTATTCTCAGAAGGTTTACTCCCTGATATACAGCTGGCTACCCCCTTCGTAAGTGCAGGTCCTAAATGAGCTTTTTTCTCTGTTCCCTCACCACAGTCCAGATTCTTTTGGGGAGTTACCAGTACAGTAACCATACCAGGAAGTGTCGGGAGCCGAGCTAGCAGCTAAGCTCATCCTGACCTCTGGCTGTGCCGATGCCAAGATGTCGCGACCCAAACTTGCACCTAGGTTCATTATCACCTCTGCTGTGCTGTTACCGCCAGGATATGCTAAAGGCAAGGACATTTGTTCACAGCCACTGTCCGGAATTGCTTTGTTACCTTGAGTTTACTGTAATCAAATGTTGTAAACTTCAAAGCCTCTTTGTGTTCTGGAATTTTAACAACCCTATGCTATTCCCTGGTTCCAAAACTGCATATAAGCTGGAAGTTAAGAATAAACTGTTGCTGCAGTCTTGAGTCTCAATCTCGAGATGCAGACCTCCCGTACCCCATCTTTGTCTCTTGTCTTTTTTCTCTTGCCTTATTTTTCCTTTTCCGTATCCCTGCCACCCCTCAGTCAGGATTCCTGCTCCCCTGCCGGATGGCCCGGCAGGTTTGGCGCCTGGAACAGGGACTTGAAGACCTGGGATCGACGGCAGGTGACCCCTGCTCAGGTAAGGACGTCCGAATGCTTGGGAAGGAGAGCGGGAGGAGAGTGTATCGTCGGGAGTAATAAATTATGGGACAAGGTAATAGCCGCATGCTATACATGCAGGCCCCCAAAGGCATGCTTAATGCCCGGGCAGTGAAAGTTGGCCAATGTAACTTAGAACATTTCTTTTATTTTATTGAGAAAGCATGCCCCCAGTTCCTGGAGGAAGGAACCAATAACTTAGAAACTTGCTAGAAAAAAAAAAAAAAAGGGGGGAACATTATGATGCAACTGGCCCTGAGGAAACCTCAGTGGATGCTATTATTCTTTGGTATCTGGTCTGAGATTGCTTAGATCTTAGCCATGAATAGATTAAATTCGATCAGTCGATTGGAAAAACTGAACAGGGACCTGATGAGTGTTGCCCAGCCCCGGGAGCGTATGCTGCTGCCTGGGAAGAGCTGAGAAAATTAACAAGACCTGAACCCACTGAGCTAGACATTAAGGAAGACTCAGATGGCTCAGACTCTGAGGAGAAATTATTCAATAAGCCTATTAAAGATAGATTGACCTATGTTGAGACTATGTTAAAATCAGTTATAGCTCTATTATCACAGCTTCATCCAGAACAACAAACTCCTTTAAAGGGTGTCCTGGCAGACTTACAGCTCTCCTAGGTGCAGGCTGCTAGCAGGGGGAAGGGACCTGAGGCTAGGGAAATGCTAACACCACCGAGGTAACTTCTCCTGACCGAGCGCTCTATTTCCATCCACCAGGACAGATTTGAAACCCCAACCAGGGTGAGTGACCATTAGCCTGGAGCTTACATTTTCCATTAATCCACTGGGCTAGGTCAAGGAGATCAGCAATTGTGGGTGTTGGAGACAACTGATCTCTAGTTCAGCTCAGCTGGTTGCTCAAGTCTAAATTGTTTCAGGAAAGCTGCTCAAGTTTGAGCCCGGAATATTTTGCAGGACTTACCTAACTTCTATGAGCGCTCAGGCAGATGAAGTTCTCTCTGTCTCTTTTTCTGCCCCTCTCTAAACTCTGCCTGCCTGCCTGTGACATAGGACGGGTATGGATATTTGTTTAACATCTGCTTTAAAAGACTCAAAGAAAGGTTTTCTATTCTTGTTATTGATGTTTAAGTTTTGGAGATTCAGTTAAATTCTGCTTGTTTGGCTAAATCATAAACTTTCTCTAGCATTGAGCACATGGTAGACAATAGGATTGGTTGGAGTGAAAGCCTGCCCATCCCCCAGGTAACAAGCATGCCAAATTCCTGGAGGCTGGGCAGAGTCCTGTGGCCTTGCATTTCAAAGGTGCCTTACAATTCAAATGCTGGAAGATGAAGGTGTCTTACTGTCTGTGTTCATACTCTGTCTCCCTTATGCTCCCTTTGTGAGCTAAACTGGTTTCTCAAAATTTGGCTTCTCAGATGATCTGAAAATTTTGGTTTGCTGAAAAGATTTTTTTTGTTTACTATCTAACCACGTGGTTCTAGAATATAGGCAAAATAATATCATTTGCCACTGGAATTCCAAAAGAACTTACATGGCCAATTAAAGAACAATTCTAAGCGCGCCCCAAAACGTGTGCACATTGTCTGTATGTGTATGTATGTCTATGTCTATGTCTATGTCTATGTGTTGGTAAAACTTAAAAACAAAACAAAGAACAGGTTTTAAGCCTAAACTGATATGTTTGGGAGCAAACAAATGTGTCTAAGAAAAACTCCAAAAGGTTTTAATATACAGCACGTGATATAAGTGCAATGATGTACAACCAGTGTGTTATTCTTTATGTCTATCTATGCTAAGAGTCAAGTGTACACCTAATCCTGACAATTCTTTGGTATAGACTTAAGATTTTGCTTCTCCATTTTTTTTCTCTTTTTTCGCGGTGCTCTCAAACTCTTTAAGATCAAGGGACCAGAGTCATTCGAAATAACTGCACAGGTGTGACTATTAACCTAAATTTTCTGGACCCAAAATTAACATTTTGCTTTATAGGATACAGGTTGACATGTGTGCTAGCTGAGTGGACCGTGGCAGTCTATGGCTACAGAAAGCTGCCTCCACAGTCGGCTCCCAAACTGGGAGTTGTTTGTGATTCAGAAACTGCTACAGAGAGCAGACTTGGTTAGCCTTCAATCTGTGTGGATTTTGTGACTAGAAAGATGGTTAAAGGCCCAAGCCTTCTAAAATCTGTTTAAAAATGCCCTTAACCAGTCTCTGTAGAAATTTACAGGCAACAAGCAGGAAATGTGACAGCCTATCCAGGGAACTCTACTACAGAATTATCCAGATGCAAAACATCTCTCCTGCTGGCCTGCTAATTTGGGATGGAAGACACAGCCACTTCAGATCCACTGAAGCTGAGACTTATTGTTATTCATTTGTTTTCTCTTTCACGTGCCAGTAAGGTAAGGTTAAATAATATGACTAGATTTAATGACACTTGGACCCCATTCAGTCTGCCCTTCTTTAAGTGTTACAGCAAAACTCTGGCAACTACTTGGTGGTCAATTCTTAGCAACTTACAGGTAAACTCTACTCCTTTTGTTCTCCTATTGGTTTAATTGGAAAATAAAAAGGGCTTTTATGGCTAAAACTCTTTGGATAGTTCAAAGCCAGCCCAGGCAGAGAAAAATAAAAATCCCTCTTGGTCATATTTTGGGTCCTTATTATTTTGCTAGTCAGAAATTACAGGTTAAGACATCTCATTTGCGTACTTTACATGATTTTCAAAAATTTCTGGGAGATATTAATTGGCTTCACCCTTATCTTAAATTGTCCACAGCTGAATTAAAACCCTTATTTGATCTATTAAAAGGTGAGAAAGGAGTTTTGGGTCCTCAGACATATTTTGGGTTCAAAACATAAACTGGGAAAGGCCCGAGCTTACAATTTATATACAAGAAAAGCCCTTCCGAGGTCTGTTAGATACAGGAGCAGATGTGTCTGTGATAGCCAAGAGACATTGCCCTTCCAACTGGCCTGTTACATTACTTCTCTTACATCCTTGCAGGGGATTGGCCATGCCACAGACACCCAACAAAGCAGTGCCATCCTTAACTGGAGAGATGGTGAGGGGCATTCTGGGACTTTCCAGATCATTTGCCCATAAATTTGTGGGGCAGAGATATTATGGAAGAGATGGGAGTTTATTTGTTTAGCCCTAGTGACGCAGTCATTCGTCAACTCCTAAGTCAAGGGCTACTGCCTTCAGGAGGATTGGGAAGCCATCAGTAAGGAATTAGAGAACCTATTCAACCTCAGCCCCGACCTCCTAGACAAGGGCTGGGATATTTTTAACGGGGGTTGCTGCTCGTCCTGTCCCTCATGCTGATCCTATCACATGGTTATCAGACACTCCGGTGTGGGTGGATCAGTGGCCCCTATCAATTGAAAAGATTGTTGCTGCCCAACAGCTGGACTTGGGCCACATTGCTCCTACTACTTCCCCATGGAATTCGCCTATTTTTGTAGTTAAAAAAAAATCTGGTAAATGGAGACTCCTACAGGATCTCCGGTGAGTAAATGCCACCATGGAACTTATGGGGCATTACAACCAGGTTTGCCCTCTCCTATGGCAATTCCTCAAAATACATACAAAATTATAATTGACTTAAAAGATTGTTTTTATACCATACCTCTTGCTCCTCAAGATTACAAACGCTTTGCATTTAGTGTCCCCTCTACAAATTTTAAAGAACCCATGAAAAGGTACCATTGGCTAGTGTTACCCCAAGGCATGGCGAACAGCCCACCTTGCGTCAAAGCTTTGTAGCATGGGCTCTCTCTTCTACTCGCCAAAATTTTCCTTCTGTTTGGTCTGTTGAAGGGGGACCCCGACCCTACATACCCCCCCCAAAAAAATGACAACTAAAGCAGCAAAAGCCTTGAGCATAGTAAATTCTGCCATTTCTTCCCAACATGTAAATTATATTGATTACTCAGCCCCTTGGGAAGCTTATATTTTAACTACACCTCATTCTCCAACAGTGGTCCTCTGGCAGAAGGGACCCCTTTTGTGGCTTTCCTTGCCTGCTACTTCTTCAAAAGTATTAATTCCTTATTATGAATTGGTAGCCACCTTAGTCCATATGTGCCGTGTGGAATCTTGTAAGTATCTTGGACGAGATCCACAGGTTATTTATATCCCCTATACTTTACAACAGCAAAAATGGCTTTATACTCATTGTGATTCCTGGGTCACTGCCTGGGACAATTTTGTGGGCACAATTTCACATCATTGTCCCTCCAACAAATTACTTCACTTTGCCTCTTCTTACCATTAAGTGAGGACAATGCTATTACGGATGAGGCTACCCAAATTTTTCTTTCTCAAATTGACTTGACAAAACAATCACATGCTGCCCACCATCAAAACAGTCGTGCCTTACGTCAGCAATTTCATATTACTTATGAGGCAGCTCGTCAAATTGTAAAAACTTGTCCCAACTGTGCTACCTTCCTGCCTGTGCCCTCCAATGGCATTAACCCTCATGGTCAAGGAATTGTCGAATGGGCCAACGGTTGGTTAAAACACCAAATTTCTAAATTAAAAGGGGGGGAAACTATACCCCTTCTCTCCTGTTAATATACTTTCTTATACTTTATTCATACTAAATTTTTTAAATTTGGATTGCAATGGCCACTCCGCAGCACAGCGGTTCTGGGAAAAGAGAGAGCAAAGAGCTTTTGCTCAAGTTAAGTGGAAAGATCCTTTAACAAGTGCTTGGCACGGGCCCGATCCGGTATTGACATGGGGTCGAGGACATGTCTGTGTTTTTTCACAGGATGAAAATGATGCCCGCTGGCTACCTGAGCGTTGTGTTCGGATTGTGGAAACTCATCAGAACGGTACAAGCGCTGACCCACTGGGCTTATGTGCCAGATCCACCGATTGTGCACCCTGCGACCTGGGAGGAAGCTGAGGTGTTCGTCCATGTCAACAGATCAGCGTACGGTACAGCTCCAGACCCTTTTGTCCAACACGTTAAAATGGGAGATTTTGCAGCTTCTGGCATTGGAACCCCTTTATGCTTTACAACTGACTCCAACAGTTATATTCCAGGCTGTACTGTGATGCAATCCATAAACTATAGAATTTGGATTCCTGATAAAAGTCAAGTGTATAGTATACAAATGACTTCATTGCCTACTGGGTTCCCTGTACGTGCCAATTCTACCTCATCCTTCATGATACCTCGCTGCATCAACTCCTCTCAAATTGTAGAATCCACGGGAGAACTGCACCCTGTAAAGTGTAGACATGATCACCCTTTTATAACCAATATTTCAGGAACTAATTCTCAGCTGATGGACTGGTCTGGAGCTAATCTCACCAATAAGTTCAACCCAGGTCTGTGGTGGATGAATGGACGCCCTCAACGCCATGTCTGGATGTTAGTGGCTGCTCTGAGTAATATCTCCTGGCCCACTTCTACTTCTTTAAAAAAATATTATGAGTTGTGTAACACCCCCTTATGCTATTATGTATGGACCTTTTAATATTTCTATAGGAGCCATGTATTTCAATGTTACCTGCACTAACTGTTCTTTTACAAATTGCTTGTATAGTGGCCTTACTGATTCTGTAATTATTATTAAGCAACCACCATTTGTTATGCTTCCTGTAAACTTATCTGAAGCTTGGTATAAAGAAACAGGTATTCAAGTGTTAAAACATTTAAAAGAACTTATGCGCCCTAGACGATTTGTAGGGCTACTAATAGCAGGAATTTTAGCCTTTATTTCCTTAGCTGCCTCTGCTGCAGCGGCTACTGTGGCTTTAACACAAAATGTGCAGACAGCTCACCATGTTAATCAGCTTGCTCATAATACCACGCAAGCCCTTCACTTTCAAGGCAGGATTGATGATAAGGTAGAACAAAAATTAGAAGCCTTGTATGAATCTTTGTTGTCTCTGGGAGAACAAATTCGTGCCTTACAAACTTTGCTATGGGTACGCTGTCATGCTGTGTTTGACTTTTTTCCTGTGACCCTCCATAAGTATAATGGGTCAAGCTATCCTTGGGAACAAGTTGTAGCACATCTAAATGGTATTTGGCACCATAATAACTTGTCCTTAGATATCTTTCATCTCCATAGACAAATAGCCAGACTAGAACAAGCTCCGCCTTTGGAAACTGGCAGAAACAGCAAAATAACTGTTTGAACAACTTCAACAGTATGTCCCTTCCTTATCTAATGTTAAGGGGCTGCTAATGACATTGCTCGGCCCAGGGATACTTTTGCTGATGGCTTGCCTATGTCTTCCTTGCATTGTACGCATATTGCAAAACTCTTTCATGAGTTTAGCCAGCCAGCTCCATAAGGTCAAGCTCCAAGTAAATGAATTTCCCCCGAGAGGAACCGCAGCGAGAGACGGGTATGAGGCAGTGCCAGCCTAGACCGACCTAAGACAGGGCCTTCAGCACTGCTCTAAAGTTGTTCCCTAAGACGGATAAGGCAGGCTGAGGTACTCACCCCACCTAAGACAGGCGGATTCGCTTCTTTTAATAAAAAGACGGGGGAACTGTCGGGAGCCGAGCTAGCAGCTAAGCTCATCCTGACCTCTGGCTGTGCCGATGCCAAGATGTCGCGACCCAAACTTGCACCTAGGTTCATTATCACCTCTGGCTGTGCTGTTACCGCCAGGATATGCTAAAGGCAAGGACATTTGTTCACAGCCACTGTCCGGAATTGCTTTGTTACCTTGAGTTTACTGTAATCAAATGTTGTAAACTTCAAAGCCTCTTTGTGTTCTGGAATTTTAACAACCCTATGCTATTCCCTGGTTCCAAAACTGCATATAAGCTGGAAGTTAAGAATAAACTGTTGCTGTAGTCTTGAGTCTCAATCTCGAGATGCAGACCTCCCATACCTCATCTTTGTCTCTTGTCTTTTTTCTCTTGCCTTATTTTTCCTTTTCCGTATCCCTGCCACCCCTCAGTCAGGATTCCTTCTCCCCTGCCAGCCGGCCCGGCAGGAGGAAGTACTTAATTTATTAAGCTACTGCTTTTCTTAATCTCAGTGGAGATATTTACTGATAAACAGCTACCTACGCAGCATGTTCATGTCGTTCCTAAATGAGCTTTTTTCTCTCTCCCCTCAAAACAAATCAGATTCTTCTTAGGAGTTCCCAGTACATTATCCATTCCCCTGTGTAATTACCTTAACAAGCTCCAGCTGTTTTTATTCTCAGAAGGTTTACTCCCTGATATACTGCTGCCTACCCCCTTCGTAAGTGCAGGTCCTAAATGAGCTTTTTTCTCTGTTCCCTCACCACAATCCAGATTCTTTTGGGGAGTTACCAGTACAGTTACCATACCAGGAAGTACTTAATTTATTAAGCTACTGCTTTTCTTAATCTCAGTGGATATATTTACTGATAAACAGCTACCAACCAGCATGTTCATGTCGTTCCTAAATGAGCTTTTATCTCTCTCCCCTCACCACATATCAGATTCTTCTGAGGAGTTCCCAGTACATCATCCTTTCCCCTGTGTAATTACCTTAACAAGCTCTAGCTGTTTTTATTGTCAGAAGGTTTACTCCCTGATATACAGCTGCCTACCCCCTTCCTAAGTGCAGGTCCTAAATGAGCTTTTTTCTCTGTTCCTTCACCACAATCCAGATTCTTTTGGGGAGTTACCAGTACAGTAACCATACCAGGACGTACTAAATTTATTAAGCTACTGCTTTTCTTAATCTCAGTGGAGATATTTACTGATAAACAGCTACCTACGAGGCATGTTCATGGTCGTTCCTAAAAGAGCTTTTATCTCTCTCCCCTCAAAACAAATCAGATTCTTCTGAGGAGTTCCCAGTACATTATCCTTTCCCCTGTGTAATTACCTTAACAAGCTCCAGCTGTTTTTATTCTCAGAAGGTTTACTCCCTGATATACAGCTGCCTACCCCCTTCGTAAGTGCAGGTCCTAAATGAGCTTTTTTCTCTGTTCCATCACCACAATCCAGATTCTTTTTGGGAGTTACCAGTACAGTAACCATACCAGGAAGTACTTAATTTATTAAGCTACTGCTTTTCTTAATCTCAGTGGAGATATTTACTGATAAACAGCTACCTACGCAGCATGTTCATGTCGTTCCTAAATGAGCTTTTATCTCTCTCCCCTCACCACAAATCAGATTCTTCTGAGGAGTTCCCAGTACATCATCCTTTCCCCT
>NW_025961732.1:0-69521 GCF_023159225.1 Perognathus longimembris pacificus | reverse complement strand
TTTTTTTTTGTCTGTTCCCTCACCACAATCCAGATTCTTTTGGGGAGGTACCAGTACAGTAACCATACCAGGAAGTACTTAATTTATTAAGCTACTGCTTTTCTTAATCTCAGTGGAGATATTTACTGATAAACAGCTACGTACGCAGCATGTTCATGTCGTTCATAAATGAGCTTTTATCTCTCTCCCCTCACCACAAATGAGATTCTTCTGAGGAGTTCCCAGTACATTATCCTTTCCCCTGTGTAATTGCCTTAACAAGCTCCAGCTGTTTTTATTCTCAGAAGGTTTACTTCCTGATATACAGCTGCCTACCCCCTTCGTAAGTGCAGGTCCTAAATGAGCTTTTTTCTCTGTTCCCTCACCACAATCCAGATTCTTTTGGGGAGTTACCAGTACAGTAACCATACCAGGAAGTACTTCATTTATTAAGCTAGTGCGTTTCTTCATCTCAGTGGAGATATTTACTTATAAACAGCTACCTACGCAGCATGTTCATGTCGTTCCTAAATGAGCTTTTATCTCTCTCCCCTCACCACAAATCAGATTCTTCTGAGGAGTCCCAGTGCATTATCCTTTCCCCTGTGTAATTACCTTAACAAGCTCCAGCTGTTTTTATTCTCTGAAGGTTTACTCCCTGATATACAGCTGCCTACCACCTTCGTAAGTGCAGGTCCTAAATGAGCTTTTTTCTCTGTTCCCTCACCACAATCCAGATTCTTTTGGGGAGTTACCAGTACAGTAAACATACCAGGAAGTACTTAATTATTATAAGCTACTGCTTTTCTTAATCTCAGTGGATATATTTACATATAAACAGCTACCTTTCGCAGCATGTTCATGTCGTTCCTAAATGAGCTTTTATCTCTCTCCCCTCACCACAAATCAGATTCTTCTGAGGAGTTCCCCAATACTTTATCCTTTCCCCTGTGTAATTACCTTAACAAGCTCCAGCTGTTTTTATTCTCAGAAGGTTTACTCCCTGATATACTGCTGCCTACCCCCTTCGTAAGTGCAGGTCCTAATGAGCTTTTTTGTCTGTTCCCTCCCCACAATCCAGATTCTTTTGGGGAGGTACCAGTACAGTAACCATACCAGGAAGTACTTAATTTATTAAGCTACTGCTTTTCTTAATCTCAGTGGAGATATTTAATGATAAACAGCTACCTACACAGCATGTTCATGTCGTTCCTAAATGAGCTTTTATCTCTCTCCCCTCAAAACTAATCAGATTCTTCTGAGGAGTTCCCAGTACATTATCCTTTCCCCTGTGTAATTACCTTAACATGCTCCAGCTGTTTTTATTCTCAGAAGGTTTACTCCCTGATATACAGCTGCCTACCACCTTCGTAAGTGCAGGTCCTAAATGAGCTTTTTTCTCTGTTCCCTCACCACAATCCAGATTCTTTTGGGGATGTTACCAGTACAATAACCATACCAGGAAGTACTTAATTTATTAAGCTACTGCTTTTCTTAATCTCAGTGAAGATATTTACTGATAAACAGGTACCTACGCAGCATGTTCATGTCGTTCCTAAATGAGCTTTTATCTCTCTCCCCCTCACCACAAATCAGATTCTTCTGAGGAGTTCCCAGTACATTATCCTTTCCGCTGTGTAATTACCTTAACAAGCTCCAGCTGTGTTTATTCTCAGAAGGTTTACTCCCTGATATACTGCTGCCTACCCCCTTCGTAAGTGTAGGTTTTTATATGAGATTTTTCTCTGTTCCCTCACCACAATCCAGATTCTTTGGGGGAGTTACCAGTACAGTAACCATACCAGGAAGTACTTAATTTATTAAGCTACTGCTTTTCTTAATCTCAGTGGAGATATTTACTGATAAACAGCTACCTACGCAGCATGGTCATGTCGTTCCTAAATGAGCTTTTATCTCTCTCCCCTCAGCACAAATCAGATTCTTCTGAGGAGTTCCCAGTACATTATCCTTTCCCCTGTGTAATTACCTTAACAAGCTCCAGCTGTTTTTATTCTCAGAAGGTTTACTCCCTGATATACAGCTGCCTAACCCCTTCGTAAGTGCAGGTCCTAAATGAGCTTTTTTTCTCTGTTCCCTCACCACAATCCAGATTCTTTGGGGAGTTACCAGTACAGTAACCATACCAGGAAGCACTTAATTTATAAAGCTACTGCTTTTCTTAATCTCAGTGGAGATATTTACTGATAAACAGCTACCTACGCAGTATGTTCATGTCGTTCCTTAATGAGCTTTTATCTCTCTCCCCTCACTACAAACCAGATTCTTCTGAGGAGTTCCCAGTACATTATCCTTTCCCCTGTGTAATTACGTTAACAAGCTCCAGCTGTTTTTATTCTCAGAAGGTTTACTCCCTGATATACAGCTGCCTGCCCCCTTCGTAAGTGCAGGTCCTAAATGAGCTTTTTTTCTCTGTGCCCTCTCCACAATCCGTATTGTTTTGGGGAGTTACCGGTACAGTAACCATACCAGGAAGTACTTAATTTATTAATCTACTGCTTTTCTTAATCTCAGTGGAGATATTTACTGATAAACAGCTACCTACGCAGCATGTTCATGTGGTTCCTAAATGAGCTTTTATCTCTCTCCCCTCACTACAAATCAGATTCTTCTCAGGAGTTCCCAGTACATTATCCTTTCCCCTGTGTAATTACCTTAACAAGCTCCAGCTGTTTTTATTCTCAGAAGGTTTACTCCCTGATATACAGCTGCCTACCCCTTCGTAAGTGCAGGTCCTAAATGAGCTTTTTTTCTCTGTTCCCTCACCACAATCCAGATTTTTTGGGGAGTTACCAGTACAGTAACCATACCAGGAAGTACTTAATTTATTTAGCTACTGCTTTTCTTAATCTCAGTGGAGATATGTACTGATAAACTGCTACCTACGCAGCATGTTCATGTCGTTCCTAAATGAGCTTTTATCTCTCTCCCATCACCACAAATCAGATTCTCCGGAGGAGTTCCCAGTACATTATCCTTTCCCTGTGTAATTACCTTAACAAGCTCCAGCTGTTTTTATTCTCAGAAGGTTACTCCCTGATATACAGCTGCCTACCCCCTTCGTAAGTGCAGGTCCTAAATGAGCTTTTTTCTCTGTTCCCTCACCACAATCCAGATTCTTTTGGGGAGTTACCAGTACAGTAACCATACCAGGAAGTACTTAATTTATTAAGCTACTGCTTTTCTTAATCTCAGTGGAGATATTTACTGATAACAGCTACCTACGCAGCATGTTCATGTCGTTCCTAAATGAGCTTTTATCTCTCTCCCCTCACCACAAATCAGATTCTTCTGAGGAGTTCCCGGTACATTATCCTTTCCGCTGTGTAATTACCTTAACAAGCTCCAGCTGTTTTTATTCTCAGAATTTTTACTCCCTGATATACAGCTGCCTACCCCCTTCGTAAGTGCAGGTCCTAAATCAGCTTTTTTCTCTGTTCCCTCACCACAATCCAGATTCTTTTGGGGAGTTACCAGTACAGTAACCATACCAGGAAGTACTTAATTTATTAAGCTACTGCTTTTCTTAATTTCAGTGGAGATATTTACTGATAAACAGCTACCTACGCAGCATGTTCATGTCGTTCCTAAATGAGCTTTTATCTCTCCCCTCACCACAAATCAGATTCTTCTGAGGAGTTCCCAGTACATTATCCTTTCCCCTGTGTAATTACCTTAACAAGCTCCAGCTGTTTTTATTCTCAGAAGGTTTACTCCCTGATATACAGCTGCCTACCCCCTTCGTAAGTGCAGGTCCTAAATGAGCTTTTTTCTCTGTTCCCTCCCCACAATCCAGATTCTTTTGGGGAGTTACCAGTACAGTAACCATACCAGGAAGTACTTAATTTATTTAGCTACTGCTTTTCTTAATCTCAGTGGAGATATGTACTGATAAACAGCTACCTACGCAGCATGTTCATGTCGTTCCTAAATGAGCTTTTATCTCTCTCCCATCACCACAAATCAGATTCTCCGGAGGAGTTCCCAGTACATTATCCTTTCCCCTGTAATTACCTTAACAAGCTCCAGCTGTTTTTATTCTCAGAAGGTTTACTCCCTGATATACAGCTGCCTACCCCCTTCGTAAGTGCAGGTCCTAATTGAGCTTTTTTCTCTGTTCCCTCACCACAATTCAGATTCTTTTGGGGAGTTACCAGTACAGTAACCATACCAGGAAGTACTTAATTTATTAAGCTACTGCTTTTCTTAATCTCAGTGGAGATATTTACTGATAAACAGCTACCTACGCAGCATGTTCATGTCGTTCCTAAATGAGCTTTTATCTCTCTCCCCTCACCACAAATCAGATTCTTCTGAGGAGTTCCCGGTACATTATCCTTTCCCCTGTGTAATTACCTTAACAAGCTCCAGCTGTTTTTATTCTCAGAAGGTTTACTCCCTGATATACAGCTGCCTACCCCCTTCGTAAGTGCAGGTCCTAAATCAGCTTTTTTCTCTGTTCCCTCCCCACAATCCAGATTCTTTTGGGGAGTTACCAGTACAGTAACCATACCAGGAAGTACTTAATTTATTTAGCTACTGCTTTTCTTAATCTCAGTGGAGATATGTACTGATAAACAGCTACCTACGCAGCATGTTCATGTCGTTCCTAAATGAGCTTTTATCTCTCTCCCATCACCACAAATCAGATTCTCCGGAGGAGTTCCCAGTACATTATCCTTTCCCCTGTAATTACCTTAACAAGCTCCAGCTGTTTTTATTCTCAGAAGGTTTACTCCCTGATATACAGCTGCCTACCCCCTTCGTAAGTGCAGGTCCTAATTGAGCTTTTTTCTCTGTTCCCTCCCCACAATCCAGATTCTTTTGGGGAGTTACCAGTACAGTAACCATACCAGGAAGTACTTAATTTATTAAGCTACTGCTTTTCTTAATCTCAGTGGAGATATTTACTGATAAACAGCTACCTACGCAGCATGTTCATGTCGTTCCTAAATGAGCTTTTATCTCTCTCCCCTCACCACAAATCAGATTCTTCTGAGGAGTTCCCGGTACATTATCCTTTCCCCTGTGTAATTACCTTAACAAGCTCCAGCTGTTTTTATTCTCAGAAGGTTTACTCCCTGATATACAGCTGCCTACCCCCTTCGTAAGTGCAGGTCCTAAATCAGCTTTTTTCTCTGTTCCCTCCCCACAATCCAGATTCTTTTGGGGAGTTACCAGTACAGTAACCATACCAGGAAGTACTTAATTTATTTAGCTACTGCTTTTCTTAATCTCAGTGGAGATATGTACTGATAAACAGCTACCTACGCAGCATGTTCATGTCGTTCCTAAATGAGCTTTTATCTCTCTCCCATCACCACAAATCAGATTCTCCGGAGGAGTTCCCAGTACATTATCCTTTCCCCTGTAATTACCTTAACAAGCTCCAGCTGTTTTTATTCTCAGAAGGTTTACTCCCTGATATACAGCTGCCTACCCCCTTCGTAAGTGCAGGTCCTAATTGAGCTTTTTTCTCTGTTCCCTCACCACAATCCAGATTCTTTTGGGGAGTTACCAGTACAGTAACCATACCAGGAAGTACTTAATTTATTAAGCTACTGCTTTTCTTAATCTCAGTGGAGATATTTACTGATAAACAGCTACCTACGCAGCATGTTCATGTCGTTCCTAAATGAGCTTTTATCTCTCTCCCCTCACCACAAATCAGATTCTTCTGAGGAGTTCCCGGTACATTATCCTTTCCCCTGTGTAATTACCTTAACAAGCTCCAGCTGTTTTTATTCTCAGAAGGTTTACTCCCTGATATACAGCTGCCTACCCCCTTCGTAAGTGCAGGTCCTAAATGAGCTTTTTTCTCTGTTCCCTCCCCACAATCCAGATTCTTTTGGGGAGTTACCAGTACAGTAACCATACCAGGAAGTACTTAATTTATTTAGCTACTGCTTTTCTTAATCTCAGTGGAGATATGTACTGATAAACAGCTACCTACGCAGCATGTTCATGTCGTTCCTAAATGAGCTTTTATCTCTCTCCCATCACCACAAACCAGATTCTCCGGAGGAGTTCCCAGTACATTATCCTTTCCCCTGTAATTACCTTAACAAGCTACAGCTGTTTTTATTCTCAGAAGGTTTACTCCCTGATATACAGCTGCCTACCCCCTTCGTAAGTGCAGGTCCTAATTGAGCTTTTTTCTCTGTTCCCTCACCACAATCCAGATTCTTTTGGGGAGTTACCAGTACAGTAACCATACCAGGAAGTACTTAATTTATTAAGCTACTGCTTTTCTTAATCTCAGTGGAGATATTTACTGATAAACAGCTACCTACGCAGCATGTTCATGTCGTTCCTAAATGAGCTTTTATCTCTCTCCCCTCACCACAAATCAGATTCTTCTGAGGAGTTCCCGGTACATTATCCTTTCCCCTGTGTAATTACCTTAACAAGCTCCAGCTGTTTTTATTCTCAGAAGGTTTACTCCCTGATATACAGCTGCCTACCCCCTTCGTAAGTGCAGGTCCTAAATCAGCTTTTTTCTCTGTTCCCTCACCACAATCCAGATTCTTTTGGGGAGTTACCAGTACAGTAACCATACCAGGAAGTACTTAATTTATTAAGCTACTGCTTTTCTTAATCTCAGTGGAGATATTTACTGATAAACAGCTACCTACGCAGCATGTTCATGTCGTTCCTAAATGAGCTTTTATCTCTCTCCCCTCACCACAAATCAGATTCTTCTGAGGAGTTCCCGGTACATTATCCTTTCCCCTGTGTAATTACCTTAACAAGCTCCAGCTGTTTTTATTCTCAGAAGGTTTACTCCCTGATATACAGCTGCCTACCCCCTTCGTAAGTGCAGGTCCTAAATCAGCTTTTTTCTCTGTTCCCTCACCACAATCCAGATTCTTTTGGGGAGTTACCAGTACAGTAACCATACCAGGAAGTACTTAATTTATTAAGCTACTGCTTTTCTTAATTTCAGTGGAGATATTTACTGATAAACAGCTACCTACGCAGCATGTTCATGTCGTTCCTAAATGAGCTTTTATCTCTCCCCTCACCACAAATCAGATTCTTCTGAGGAGTTCCCAGTACATTATCCTTTCCCCTGTGTAATTACCTTAACAAGCTCCAGCTGTTTTTATTCTCAGAAGGTTTACTCCCTGATATACAGCTGCCTACCCCCTACGTAAGTGCAGGTCCTAAATGAGCTTTTTTCTCTGTTCCCTCACCACAATCCAGATTCTTTTGGGGAGTTACCAGTACAGTAATCATACCAGGAAGTACTTAATTTATTAAGCTACTGCTTTTCTTATTCTCAGTGGAGATATTTACTGATAAACAGCTACCTACGCAGCATGTTCATGTCGTTCCTAAATGAGCTTTTATGTCTCTCCCCTCACCACAAATCAGATTCTTCTGAGGAGTTCCCAGTTCATTATCCTTTCCCCTGTGTAATTACCTTAACAAGCTCCAGCTGTTTTTATTCTCAGAATTTTTACTCCCTGATATACAGCTGCCTACCCCCTTCGTAAGTGCAGGTCCTAAATCAGCTTTTTTCTCTGTTCCCTCACCACAATCCAGATTCTTTTGGGGAGTTACCAGTACAGTAACCATACCAGGAAGTACTTAATTTATTAAGCTACTGCTTTTCTTAATTTCAGTGGAGATATTTACTGATAAACAGCTACCTACGCAGCATGTTCATGTCGTTCCTAAATGAGCTTTTATCTCTCCCCTCACCACAAATCAGATTCTTCTGAGGAGTTCCCAGTACATTATCCTTTCCCCTGTGTAATTACCTTAACAAGCTCCAGCTGTTTTTATTCTCAGAAGGTTTACTCCCTGATATACAGCTGCCTACCCCCTTCGTAAGTGCAGGTCCTAAATGAGCTTTTTTCTCTGTTCCCTCCCCACAATCCAGATTCTTTTGGGGAGTTACCAGTACAGTAACCATACCAGGAAGTACTTAATTTATTTAGCTACTGCTTTTCTTAATCTCAGTGGAGATATGTACTGATAAACAGCTACCTACGCAGCATGTTCATGTCGTTCCTAAATGAGCTTTTATCTCTCTCCCATCACCACAAATCAGATTCTCCGGAGGAGTTCCCAGTACATTATCCTTTCCCCTGTAATTACCTTAACAAGCTCCAGCTGTTTTTATTCTCAGAAGGTTTACTCCCTGATATACAGCTGCCTACCCCCTTCGTAAGTGCAGGTCCTAATTGAGCTTTTTTCTCTGTTCCCTCACCACAATTCAGATTCTTTTGGGGAGTTACCAGTACAGTAACCATACCAGAAAGTACTTAATTTATTAAGCTACTGCTTTTCTTAATCTCAGTGGAGATATTTACTGATAAACAGCTACCTACGCAGTATGTTCATGTCGTTCCTAAATGAGCTTTTATCTCTCTCCCCTCACCACAAATCAGATTCTTCTGAGGAGTTCCCGGTACATTATCCTTTCCCCTGTGTAATTACCTTAACAAGCTCCAGCTGTTTTTATTCTCAGAAGGTTTACTCCCTGATATACAGCTGCCTACCCCCTTCGTAAGTGCAGGTCCTAAATCAGCTTTTTTCTCTGTTCCCTCCCCACAATCCAGATTCTTTTGGGGAGTTACCAGTACAGTAACCATACCAGGAAGTACTTAATTTATTTAGCTACTGCTTTTCTTAATCTCAGTGGAGATATGTACTGATAAACAGCTACCTACGCAGCATGTTCATGTCGTTCCTAAATGAGCTTTTATCTCTCTCCCATCACCACAAATCAGATTCTCCGGAGGAGTTCCCAGTACATTATCCTTTCCCCTGTAATTACCTTAACAAGCTCCAGCTGTTTTTATTCTCAGAAGGTTTACTCCCTGATATACAGCTGCCTACCCCCTTCGTAAGTGCAGGTCCTAATTGAGCTTTTTTCTCTGTTCCCTCACCACAATCCAGATTCTTTTGGGGAGTTACCAGTACAGTAACCATACCAGGAAGTACTTAATTTATTAAGCTACTGCTTTTCTTAATCTCAGTGGAGATATTTACTGATAAACAGCTACCTACGCAGCATGTTCATGTCGTTCCTAAATGAGCTTTTATCTCTCTCCCCTCACCACAAATCAGATTCTTCTGAGGAGTTCCCGGTACATTATCCTTTCCCCTGTGTAATTACCTTAACAAGCTCCAGCTGTTTTTATTCTCAGAAGGTTTACTCCCTGATATACAGCTGCCTACCCCCTTCGTAAGTGCAGGTCCTAAATGAGCTTTTTTCTCTGTTCCCTCCCCACAATCCAGATTCTTTTGGGGAGTTACCAGTACAGTAACCATACCAGGAAGTACTTAATTTATTTAGCTACTGCTTTTCTTAATCTCAGTGGAGATATGTACTGATAAACAGCTACCTACGCAGCATGTTCATGTCGTTCCTAAATGAGCTTTTATCTCTCTCCCATCACCACAAACCAGATTCTCCGGAGGAGTTCCCAGTACATTATCCTTTCCCCTGTAATTACCTTAACAAGCTACAGCTGTTTTTATTCTCAGAAGGTTTACTCCCTGATATACAGCTGCCTACCCCCTTCGTAAGTGCAGGTCCTAATTGAGCTTTTTTCTCTGTTCCCTCACCACAATCCAGATTCTTTTGGGGAGTTACCAGTACAGTAACCATACCAGGAAGTACTTAATTTATTAAGCTACTGCTTTTCTTAATCTCAGTGGAGATATTTACTGATAAACAGCTACCTACGCAGCATGTTCATGTCGTTCCTAAATGAGCTTTTATCTCTCTCCCCTCACCACAAATCAGATTCTTCTGAGGAGTTCCCGGTACATTATCCTTTCCCCTGTGTAATTACCTTAACAAGCTCCAGCTGTTTTTATTCTCAGAAGGTTTACTCCCTGATATACAGCTGCCTACCCCCTTCGTAAGTGCAGGTCCTAAATCAGCTTTTTTCTCTGTTCCCTCACCACAATCCAGATTCTTTTGGGGAGTTACCAGTACAGTAACCATACCAGGAAGTACTTAATTTATTAAGCTACTGCTTTTCTTAATCTCAGTGGAGATATTTACTGATAAACAGCTACCTACGCAGCATGTTCATGTCGTTCCTAAATGAGCTTTTATCTCTCTCCCCTCACCACAAATCAGATTCTTCTGAGGAGTTCCCGGTACATTATCCTTTCCCCTGTGTAATTACCTTAACAAGCTCCAGCTGTTTTTATTCTCAGAAGGTTTACTCCCTGATATACAGCTGCCTACCCCCTTCGTAAGTGCAGGTCCTAAATCAGCTTTTTTCTCTGTTCCCTCACCACAATCCAGATTCTTTTGGGGAGTTACCAGTACAGTAACCATACCAGGAAGTACTTAATTTATTAAGCTACTGCTTTTCTTAATTTCAGTGGAGATATTTACTGATAAACAGCTACCTACGCAGCATGTTCATGTCGTTCCTAAATGAGCTTTTATCTCTCCCCTCACCACAAATCAGATTCTTCTGAGGAGTTCCCAGTACATTATCCTTTCCCCTGTGTAATTACCTTAACAAGCTCCAGCTGTTTTTATTCTCAGAAGGTTTACTCCCTGATATACAGCTGCCTACCCCCTACGTAAGTGCAGGTCCTAAATGAGCTTTTTTCTCTGTTCCCTCACCACAATCCAGATTCTTTTGGGGAGTTACCAGTACAGTAATCATACCAGGAAGTACTTAATTTATTAAGCTACTGCTTTTCTTATTCTCAGTGGAGATATTTACTGATAAACAGCTACCTACGCAGCATGTTCATGTCGTTCCTAAATGAGCTTTTATGTCTCTCCCCTCACCACAAATCAGATTCTTCTGAGGAGTTCCCAGTTCATTATCCTTTCCCCTGTGTAATTACCTTAACAAGCTCCAGCTGTTTTTATTCTCAGAAGGTTTACTCCCTGATATACAGCTGCCTACCCCCTTCGTAAGTGCAGGTCCTAAATGAGCTTTTTTCTCTGTTCCCTCACCACAATCCAGATTCCTTTGGGGAGTTACCAGTACAGTAACCATACCAGTAAGTACTTAATTTATTAAGCTACTGCTTTTCTTAATCTCAGTGGAGATATTTACTGATAAACAGCTACCTACGCAGCATGTTCATGTCGTTCCTAAATGAGCTTTTATCTCTCTCCCCTCACCACAAATCAGATTCTTCTGAGGAGTTCCCGGTACATTATCCTTTCCCCTGTGTAATTACCTTAACAAGCTCCAGCTGTTTTTATTCTCAGAAGGTTTACTCCCTGATATACAGCTGCCTACACCCTTCGTAAGTGCAGGTCCTAAATGAGCTTTTTTCTCTGTTCCCTCACCACAATCCAGATTCTTTTGGGGAGTTACCAGTACAGTAACCATACCAGGAAGTACTTAATTTATTAAGCTACTGCTTTTCTTAATCTCAGTGGAGATATTTACTGATAAACAGCTACCTACGCAGCATGTTCATGTCGTTCCTAAAAGAGCTTTTATCTCTCTCCCCTCACCACAAATCAGGTGCTTCTGAGGAGTTCCCAGTACATTATCCTTTCCCCTGTGTAATTACCTTAACAAGCTCCAGCTGTTTTTATTCTCAGAAGGTTTACTCCCTGATATACAGCTGCCTACCCCCTTCGTAAGTGCAGGTCCTAAATGAGCTTTTTTCTCTGTTCCCTCACCACAATCCAGATTCTTTTGGGGAGTTACCAGTACAGTAACCATACCAGGAAGTACTTAATTTATTAAGCTACTGCTTTTCTTAATCTCAGTGGAGATATTTACTGATAAACAGCTACGTATGCAGCATGTTCATGTCGTTCCTAAATGAGCGTTTATCTCGCTCCCCTCACCACAAATCAGATTCTTCTGAGGAGTTCCCAGTACATTATCCTTTCCCCTGTGTAATTACCTTAACAAGCTCCAGCTGTTTTTATTCTCAGAAGGTTTACTCCCTGATATACAGCTGCCTACCCCCTTCGTAAGTGCAGGTCCTAAATGAGCTTTTTTCTCTGTTCCCTCCCCACAATCCAGATTCTTTTGGGGAGTTACCAGTACAGTAACCATACCAGGAAGTACTTAATTTATTTAGCTACTGCTTTTCTTAATCTCAGTGGAGATATGTACTGATAAACAGCTACCTACGCAGCATGTTCATGTCGTTCCTAAATGAGCTTTTATCTCTCTCCCATCACCACAAATCAGATTCTCCGGAGGAGTTCCCAGTACATTATCCTTTCCCCTGTGTAATTACCTTAACAAGCTCCAGCTGTTTTTATTCTCAGAAGGTTTACTCCCTGATATACAGCTGCCTACCCCCTTCGTAAGTGCAGGTCCTAAATGAGCTTTTTTCTCTGTTCCCTCACCACAATCCAGATTCTTTTGGGGAGTTACCAGTACAGTAACCATACCAGGAAGTACTTAATTTATTAAGCTACTGCTTTTCTTAATCTCAGTGGAGATATTTACTGATAAACAGCTACCTACGCAGCATGTTCATGTCGTTCCTAAATGAGCTTTTATCTCTCTCCCCTCACCACAAATCAGATTCTTCTGAGGAGTTCCCGGTACATTATCCTTTCCCCTGTGTAATTACCTTAACAAGCTCCAGCTGTTTTTATTCTCAGAAGGTTTACTCCCTGATATACAGCTGCCTACCCCCTTCGTAAGTGCAGGTCCTAAATCAGCTTTTTTCTCTGTTCCCTCACCACAATCCAGATTCTTTTGGGGAGTTACCAGTACAGTAACCATACCAGGAAGTACTTAATTTATTAAGCTACTGCTTTTCTTAATTTCAGTGGAGATATTTAATGATAAACAGCTACCTACGCAGCATGTTCATGTCGTTCCTAAATGAGCTTTTATCTCTCCCCTCACCACAAATCAGATTCTTCTGAGGAGTTCCCAGTACATTATCCTTTCCCCTGTGTAATTACCTTAACAAGCTCCAGCTGTTTTTATTCTCAGAAGGTTTACTCCCTGATATACAGCTGCCTACCCCCTACATAAGTGCAGGTCCTAAATGAGCTTTTTTCTCTGTTCCCTCACCACAATCCAGATTCTTTTGGGGAGTTACCAGTACAGTAATCATACCAGGAAGTACTTAATTTATTAAGCTACTGCTTTTCTTATTCTCAGTGGAGATATTTACTGATAAACTGCTACCTACGCAGCATGTTCATGTCGTTCCTAAATGAGCTTTTATGTCTCTCCCCTCACCACAAATCAGATTCTTCTGAGGAGTTCCCAGTTCATTATCCTTTCCCCTGTGTAATTACCTTAACAAGCTCCAGCTGTTTTTATTCTCAGAAGGTTTACTCCCTGATATACAGCTGCCTACCCCCTTCGTAAGTGCAGGTCCTAAATGAGCTTTTTTCTCTGTTCCCTCACCACAATCCAGATTCCTTTGGGGAGTTACCAGTACAGTAACCATACCAGTAAGTACTTAATTTATTAAGCTACTGCTTTTCTTAATCTCAGTGGAGATATTTACTGATAAACAGCTACCTACGCAGCATGTTCATGTCGTTCCTAAATCAGCTTTTGTCTCTCTCCCCTCACCACAAATCAGATTCTTCTGAGGAGTTCCCGGTACATTATCCTTTCCCCTGTGTAATTACCTTAACAAGCTCCAGCTGTTTTTATTCTCAGAAGGTTTACTCCCTGATATACAGCTGCCTACACCCTTCGTAAGTGCAGGTCCTAAATGAGCTTTTTTCTCTGTTCCCTCACCACAATCCAGATTCTTTTGGGGAGTTACCAGTAAAGTAACCATACCAGGAAGTACTTAATTTATTAAGCTACTGCTTTTCTTAATCTCAGTGGAGATATTTACTGATAAACAGCTACCTATGCAGCATGTTCATGTCGTTCCTAAAAGAGCTTTTATCTCTCTCCCCTCACCACAAATCAGGTGCTTCTGAGGAGTTCCCAGTACATTATCCTTTCCCCTGTGTAATTACCTTAACAAGCTCCAGCTGTTTTTATTCTCAGAAGGTTTACTCCCTGATATACAGCTGCCTACCCCCTTCGTAAGTGCAGGTCCTAAATGAGCTTTTTTCTCTGTTCCCTCACCACAATCCAGATTCTTTTGGGGAGTTACCAGTACAGTAACCATACCAGGAAGTACTTAATTTATTAAGCTACTGCTTTTCTTAATCTCAGTGGAGATATTTACTGATAAACAGCTACGTATGCAGCATGTTCATGTCGTTCCTAAATGAGCGTTTATCTCGCTCCCCTCACCACAAATCAGATTCTTCTGAGGAGTTCCCAGTACATTATCCTTTCCCCTGTGTAATTCCCTTAACAAGCTCCAGCTGTTTTTATTCGCAGAAGGTATACTCCCTGATATACATCTGCCTACCCCCTTCGTAAGTGCAGGTCTTAAATGAGGTTTTTTCACTGTTCCCTCACCACAATCCAGATTCTTTTGCGGAGTTACCAGTACAGTAACCATACAAGGAAGTACTTAATTTATTAAGCTAATTCTTTTCTTAATCTCATTGGAGATATTTACTGATAAACAGCTACCTACGCAGCATGTTCATGTCGTTCCTAAATGAGCTTTTATCTCTCTCCCCTCACCACAAATCAGATTCTTCTGAGGAGTTCCCGGTACATTATCCTTTCCCCTGTGTAATTACCTTAACAAGCTCCAGCTGTTTTTATTCTCAGAAGGTTTACTCCCTGATATACTGCTGCCTACCCCCTTCGTAAGTGCAGGTCCTAAATGAGCTTTTTTCTCTGTTCCCTCACCACAATCCAGATTCTTTTGGGGAGTTACCAGTACAGTAACCATACCAGGAAGTACTTAATTTATTAAGCTACTGCTTTTTTTAATTTCAGTGGAGATATTTACTGATAAACAGCTACCTACGCAGCATGTTCATGTCGTTCCTAAATGAGCTTTTATCTCTCTCCCCTCACCACAAATCAGATTCTTCTTGTTGGGGTCCATCTTCCCCCCTAGATGGAAGGGGCCTGAGGCACCTCCCCCAGCTGGGGAATGCAGCCCTTCCATCCTCTCTACATTGGAATCTGGAGAAACCGGTCCGATAAGTGACCCCCGACTTAGCTGGCAGCCAGCCTGGCGCCTACCAGCCCGCCCTGGTTTGGCGGGCTCAGAGTGACGTAGCGCCTTGGAGGTCAAGTGACCAGCCCCTTGGAGGTCACCTGACAGCTCATGGCCTATGGGAATCCTGGCCAACCCCCTTCCCCCGGATCATCTACCCTTGCCCCTCTCTCAATAAAGTTAGTTCGCTCTCAGAAGCTGACCCGTGGTCAATGTCCGTTGCTTCCAGAGTAGGATAGCGGTCACATTACCACGCGGGCCGCGCGCCCGCCAGGACGGAGACATCCCCACGTCTCACCCCGTCAAACCTGCAGGCCGAGGGTTGGGGTAGAAGGCGATGCGAGGATAATAAGAGAGAAAGAAATGAGCACTTGAGCCGGAGCAGAGAGAGCAGTCCCCACAGAGTGGCGCCCAATGTGGGGCACGAATCCACGCAAGAAAGCCCGGCTCCCGACCGGCCCTGACGGAAACAGGTTGGAAATCCTGAGACGCGCGATCCTCCCACCCCAGGTAAGAGGATGGGACAAGTCCAGAGTCGGCGAAACAATTCGCCCCCTAAGATCCTAAAGTTCACCCTCCAAAACGCGGGGATTAATATCTCAGAGCCCTGCGCTATACAAATTTGGGAGGAATTGACCCACAGGGTCCCATGGCTAACTGGAGCCAACCCACTCTCATGGGAAACTTGGGACCGAGTAGAGCGGGAATTACAAACAACAAAACGTGGAGGAGAACCCCCACTGCGAGCCATTAAGACTCTCAAGGCTTGCCTCTCTTGGGACCCGGGCGGGGAACCCCTGGATTCAGGAGAAGGAAGCCGGAGGTAATTTTGATCTGGAGTGGGCCCCGATGCCTACTCGAAAGAGCCCTGGGACCAAATCTCGTTCGGTACCCAGGAATCCAAAGCCGAGGCTGGCAGGAGAGGAGCAGAGCAGCCGCAGGCTTGCTACCCCTCCCCCATGTGAGACTCAGCTTGACTATACATATGCAGATTTCAGCAGGCCTGAGCTGCCGCTTTTCCCAGGCGGCGGCGGCGGCGGCGCCCCGCAGCAAAAAAAAAAAAAAAAAAAAAAAAAAAAAACAAAACTGGCCTGGCCACTTTTAAATTCAGAGGCCTTGAAACTACAGATTTTCAAGAATCCAGGAGGATGGTTCTTGAGAGAGGCAGGCCGAACGCGCCCTGGACAAAATATCTGCTTTACAGCCTGACTTTCAGATTCCCCACCAACCAAGGCAATAAACAGCCTAAAGCCCCTTGCTGGGCAGTCTCTATTGCCAGAGACAGTAATCATGATATTTGGAAAAAAGTTCCGATTCTTAATTAATACAGGAGCAGATCGGACTATATACATTTAATTGGACATTATTATTGGATCAGTAGATGCCCAAACACTAGACTTGGCCTATAGCAAGGCCCAAACACTCCTTTAAAGAGGAGGGCTGCGTATAGCCAGTGACAAGGTTCAGAAAGTATACCCCTTCAAGATCTTGGGGGCAGAGCTTAAACTAGACTCTGTATGCCCACTCAAGCCCCAGTTATCCTTCCAGGCAACTTATACTCTGGTGGAGATGCAAAGACTGTTAGGTGAAATTAATTGGCTAAGATCCTGGCTTCAACTGCCTACAGAGGAGCTGTTACCGCTCCATGACTCTTTAAAGGGCAAAGCGCCCACTGATGTTATTACAATAACTCCATCACTCCAAACAGCCTTCCAGAAAATCCAATTGGCCTTAAATAAGGCACAGCTGGCACGCTACAAGCCTAAGTGCCCACTTTGCCTTTGGATCCTCCCTGGATCCGAACTCTCTTCAGCTGCAATTACGCAATCAGGCGAGCCCCTTCAGTGGGTGCATGCATCAGTGGGAGGAGCTCCCAGAGTTTATTCCCAGATGGACCAGCTAGCTGACTTGATAATTAAGGGCAGGGATACTTCCCTGAGACATTATGGAAGAGATCCTGACGTGCTAACTATTCCCTACCGGTTGTCAGATTTTGAATGGGTCAGGAGAAATAATTCACGTGTGTCTAGTGCCCTGGAGGGCTTTATGGGCAAGATAGATTGCCACTGTGGCACTTCAAGATGGGTGACCTCATTTTCCAGGCTACAATGGACACCCCCTGTGCTTTTCTCTACCAAGCCTCTTGTCAAGGCTGCCAATGTCTTTACAGATGGTGGGCGAGCCGGCTCTGCCGTAGTGGTGCGCTCCGCCTCGCCCCCTGCCGGTGGGAAAGATAACACCCATTACTTTGAAGCCGTCACTGGCTCTGCACAGTTTAAAGAGCTGTACGCAGTCGCCTTGGCACTGACCCATGTTAAACAGCCAATGAACTTGTTCTCTGATAGTCTATATGTGGTTAACTTGCTACCCAACCTGGTATGTTCACATATCAAGTTGGATGGAAACCCAATCACTCCTCTGATGATCCAAGTCAGGTCTCTGTTAAAAGAGCGGAGTGAGCCTATTTTTTTACAGCACCTTTGTGGACACCAAGGACTGCCTGGGGACCTGGCACAAGGTAATCGTAGGGCCGACCAGCTGGCCACTGATGGAACCATCATAGCTCTAGCCATTGTACAACCTCAAAACCTCCAAATGGCCAAAGGGCTTCATGAGCGTACTCACTTAAATTGGAGAGGGTTACATCAGAGATTTCCTTTAATTCCTATAAAAGACTTAAAAAAGATTATAAGGACTTGCAAATCATGTATGCCTTTCGTGCAAGTCCCTCCTTTACAATCTCCAGGTGTAAATTTAAGAGGTTTAAGACCCAACTTAATTTGGCAGACTGATGTGATGCACTACGCTCCCTTTGGAAGGCTAAAATATATATTTATGTCCATTGACACCTGCTCTGGTGCATGTTGGGCCTCTCTGCATACCGGTGAAAGAGCACGGCATGCTGAAAGCCACTTCTTACAATGTTTTGCTATCCTAGGACTGCCTTTACAGGTTAAAACAGATAATGGACCTTGTTTCACCAGTAAGCCTTTACAGGCATTTTTCCAAATGTGGAATATTAAACATACCACTGGAATACCTTATAACCCTAAGGGTCAAGCCATAATTGAGAGGCATAATAGGACCCTGAAGGATCAATTATTAAAACAAAAAGGGGGGGAAGCCCCCAGGACCAGCTGAGGACAGCGAGGTTTACATTGAATATTTTAAATTTCTCTAAGGACCAACCTCTGTCGGCTTTCCAGAGACACTGGTCAAGCCAAACACCCTACTTAAAAGTGGAGGCCCGGTGGAAGGATTCTCTGACAGGGGCGTGGCGTGGACCCGACCCAATTATCAGCGCAGGAAGGGGATTCGCCTGCGTCTTCCCTACTGGGGAACCGAATCCAATCTGGATACCAGCTAGAGATGTAAAATATTGTCCAACAGAATGACCACCCAAGGGCACCTGCCCTTGAGGGATGTCTCCCCTTGTTTCCTCTCAGGAAAGCAAAGACCGAGGTGGAATTTTCTAAGGAGAAACGGGAAAGCCTGCCTGCACCAGCGATGGACCTGGACCCAGTGTCGGCCCTGTTTCTTCCCTGGACCCTGCCTGACGCCCTTTGGAGTAACGCTTGCTGTGGCAGCGTGGCCCACAGCCTTGCACAAGGACCAAAGGGAAATTTTGCACGGTTGTCCCTCTCTTTTGCTCCCCCCCTTGCTGCTTATCTCGGGGATCCCCATTGGAGGGAAATAGGAGCTAAAGGACTTGGACACTTTAATGTTTTATTATAAATATTTGTAATAAGTAGGGTATTGGCACCTTGCTGTAATGTTTACTGTGAAGTGTTTTACTAACCTCAGTTGTTAAGTTACCAGCACCCTGGCTGCCACATCACCAGGACCTGAACCTGCCCCTCTACCTCACCATCGAGGGAAGGAAGAGCCATCTGCGCTGCCTTGAGCGACACCAGACTGGACCAGAATTCCTGTTTTCCGTGGACTGACCCTGATAAGAGACCCTCCATTGCCTTGTGCCTTGTTGTAACTACTCATGTGTTACAGTTGCTCATGTTTGCATTTGCCTTGTATTACGATTGCTTATGCTCATGTCTGCTTTATGCTCCCATTTACCTTATGTTTACATTGGGTCTCTTGTTGTAAGCGATGGACCAGAGCTGTCTAGGTACCAAGTGGCCTTTAGCCTTTTAGCCATATAAGAACCCCAAGAGGCTCGTCACTCGAACCCTAGGCCCTGCTGCTCAGTAAGGTCCGCCGGCACCGGAAAAAATTATCAGGCTCTCTTTCGAGTGCCAATCCTACTCTCCCCAAGGCCTCTCATCGGGCCCGCCAGCCCGGCAGAAAGGTCAGCCTGAAGAGCTAGGGCGTTAGCCCAAGACGGGTAAGACTCCCTTTGGGGGGGGGGGCAACCTAAGACATGGCGCGCTCTCGAGTAGGGCGCCTCCTGCTGTTCGAAAAAAAAAATATAAAAGAGGCAGATGTTGGGGTCCATCTTCCCCCCTAGATGGAAGGGGCCTGAGGCACCTCCCCCAGCTGGGGAATGCAGCCCTTCCATCCTCTCTACATTGGAATCTGGAGAAACCGGTCCGATAAGAAACCCCCGACTTAGCTGGCAGCCAGCCTGGCGCCTACCAGCCCGCCCTGGTTTGGCGCTCTCAGAGTGACGTAGCCCCTTGGAGGTCAAGTGACCAGCCCCTTGGAGGTCACATGACAGCACATGGCCTATGGGAATCCTGGCCAACCCCCTTCCCCCGGATCATCTACCCTTGCCCCTCTCTCAATAAAGTTAGTTCGCTCTCAGAAGCTGACCCGTGGTCTATGTCCGTTGCTTCCAGAGTAGGATAGCGGTCACATTACCACGCGGGTCGCGCGCCCGCCAGGACGGAGACATCCCCACGTCTCACCCCGACAAACCTGCAGGCCGAGGGTTGGGGTAGAAGGCGATGCGAGGATAATAAGAGAGAAAGAAATGAGCACTTGAGCCGAAGCAGAGAGAGCAGTCCCCACACTTCTGAGGAGTTCCCAGTACATTATCCTTTCCCCTGTGTAATTACCTTAACAAGCTCCAGCTGTTTTTATTCTCAGAAGGTTTACTCCCTGATACACAGCTGCCTACCCCCTTCGTAAGTGCATGTCCTAAATGAGCTTTTTTCTCTGTTCCCTCACCACAATCCAGATTCTTTTGGGGAGTTACCAGTACAGTAACCATACCAGGAAGTACGTAATTTATTAAGCTACTGCTTTTCTTAATCTCAGTGGAGATATTTACTGATAAACAGCTACCTACGCAGCATGTTCATGTCGTTCCTAAATGAGCTTTTATCTCTCTCCCCTCACCACAAATCAGATTCTTCTGAGGAGTTCCCAGTACATTATCCTTTCCCCTGTGTAATTACCTTAACAAGCTCCAGGTGTTTTTATTCTCAGTAGGTTTACTCCCTGATATACAGCTGGCTACCCCCTTCATAAGTGCAGGTCCTAAATGAGCTTTTTTCTCTGTTCCCTCACCACAATCTAGATTCTTTTGGGGAGTTACTAGTACAGTAACCATACCAGGAAGTACTTAATTTATTAAGCTACTGCTTTTCTTAATCTCAGTGGAGATATTTACTGATAAACAGCTACCAACGCAGCATGTTCATGTCGTTCCTAAATGAGCTTTTATCTCTCTCCCCTCACCACAAATCAGGTTTTTCTGAGGAGTTCCCAGTACGTTATCCTTTCCCATGTGTAATTACCTTAACAAGCTCCAGCTGTTTTTATTCTCAGAAGGTTTACTCCCTGATATACAGCTGCCTACCCCCTCCGTAAGTGGAGGTCCTAAATGAGCTTTTTTCTCTGTTCCCTCACCACAATCCAGATTCTTTTGCGGAGTTACCAGTACAGTAACCATACCAGGAAGTACTTAATTTATTAAGCTACGGCTTTTCTTAATCTCAGTGGAGATATTTACTGATAAACACCTACCTACGCAGCATGTTCATTTCGTTCCTAAATGAGCTTTTATCTCTCTCCCCTCACCACAAATCAGATTCTTCTGAGGAGTTCCCAGTACATTATCTTTTCCCCTGTGTAATTACCTTAACAAGCTCCAGCTGTTTTTATTCTCAGAAGGTTTACTCCCTGTTATACAGCTGCCTACCCCCTTCGTAAGTGCAGGTCCTAAATGAGCTTTTTTCTCTGTTCCCTCACCACAATCCAGATTCTTTTGGGGAGTTACCAGTACAGTAACCATACCAGGAAGTACTTAATTTATTAAGCTACTGCTTTTCTTATTCTCAGTGGAGATATTTACTGATAAACAGCGACCTACGCAGCATGGACATTTCGTTCCCAAATGAGCTTTTATCTCTCTCCCCTCACCACAAATCAGATTCCTCTGAGGAGTTCGCAGTACATTCTCCTTTCCCCTGTGTAATTACCTTAACAAGCTCCAGCTGTTTTTATTCTCAGAAGGTTTACTCCCTGATATACAGCTGCCTACCCCCTTCGTAAGTACAGGTCCTAAATGAGCTTTTTTCTCTATTCCCTCACCACAATCCAGATTCTTTTGGGGAGTTACCAGTACAGTAACCATACCAGGAAGTACTTAATTTATTAAGCTACTGCCTTTCTTAATCTCAGTGGAGATATTTACTGATAAACAGCGACCTATGCAGCATTTTCATGTCGTTCCTAAATGAGCTTTTATCTCTCTCCCCTCAGCACCAATTAGATTCTTCTGAGGAGTTCCCAGTACATTATCCTTTCCCCTGTGTAATTAACTTAACAAACTCCAGCTGTTTTTATTCTCAGAAGGGATATTCCCTGATATACAGCTGCCTAACCCCTTCGTAAGTGCAGGTCCTAAATGAGCTTTTTTCTCTGTTCCCTCACCACAATCCAGATTTTTGGGGGGATATTTACTGATGAACAGCCACCTATGCAGCATGTTCATGTCGTTCCTAAATGAGCTTTTATTTCTCTCCTCTCACCACAAATCAGATTCTTCTGAGGAGTTCCCAGTACATTATCCTTTCCCCTGTGTAATTACCTTAATAAGCTCCAGCTGTTTTTATTCTCAGAAGGTTTACTCCCTGATATACAGCTGCCTACCCCCATCGTAAGTGCAGGTCTTAAATGAGCTTTTTTCTCTGTTCCCTCACCACAATCCAGATTCTTTTGGGGAGTTTCCAGTACAGTAACCATACCAGGAAGTACTTAATTTATTAAGCTACTGCTTTTCCTAATCTCAGTGGAGATATTTACTGATAAACAGCTACCTATGCAGCATGTTCATGTCGTTCCTAAATGAGCTTTTATCTCTCTTCCATCAACACAAATCATATTCTTATGAGGAGTTCCCAGTACATTATCCTTTCCCCTGTGTAATTACCTCAACAAGCTCCAGCTGTTTTTATTCTCAGAAGGGATACTCCCTGATATACAGCTTTATACCCCCTTCGAAAGTGCAGGACCTAAATGAGCTTTTTTCTCTGTTCCCTCACCACAATCCAGATTCTTTTGGGGAGTTACCAGTACACTAACCATACCAGGAAGTACGTAATTTATTATGCTACTGCTTTTCTTAATCTCAGTGGAGATATTTACTGATAAGCACCTACCTATGCAGCATGTTCATGTCGTTCCTAAATGAGCTTTTATCTCTCTCCCCTCACCACAAATCAGATTCTTCTGAGGAGTTCCCAGTACATTATCCTTTCCCCTGTGTAATTACCTTAACAAGCTCCAGCTGTTTTCATTCTCAGAAGGGATACTCCCTGATATACAGCTGCCTAACCCCTTAGTAAGTGTATTTCCCAAATGAGCTTTTTTCTCTGTTCCCTCACCACAATCCAGATTCTTTTAGGGAGTTACCAGTACAGAAACCATACCAGGAAGTACTTAATTTATTAAGCTTCTGCTTTTCTTAATCTCAGTGGAGATATTTACTGATAAACACCTACCTACGCAGCATGTTCATGTCGTTCTTAAATGAGCTTTTATCTCTCTCCCCTCACCACAAATCAGATTCTTCTGAGGAGTTCCCAGTACATTATCTTTTCCCCTGTGTAATTACCTTCACAAGCTCCAGCTGTTTATATTCTCAGAAGGTTTACTCCCTGATATACAGCTGCCTACCCCCTTCGTAAGTGCAGGTCCTAAATGAGCTTTTTTCTCTGTTCCCTCACCAAAATACAGATTCTTTTGGGGAGTTACCAGTACGGTAACCATATCACGAGGTACTTAATTTATTAAGCTACTGCTTTTCTTAATCTCAGTAGAGATATTTACTGATAAACAGCTACCTGTGCAGCATTTTCATGTCATTCCTAAATGAGCTTTTATCTCTCTCCCCTCACCACAAATCAGATTCTTCTGAGGATTTCCCAGTACATTATCCTTTCCCCTGTGTAACTACCTTAACAATGTCCAGCTGTTCTTATTCTCAGAAGGGATACTCCCTGATATACAGCTGCCTACCCCCTTCGTAAGTGCAAGTCCTAAATGAGCTTTTTTCTCTGTTCCCTCACCACAATCCAGATTTTTTGGGGGGATATTTATTGATGAACAGCCAACTATGCAGCATCTTCATGTCGTTCCTAAATGAGCTTTTATCTCTCTCCTTTCACCACAAATCAGATTCTTCTGAGGAGTTCCCAGTACTTTATCCTTTCCCCTGTGTAATTACCTCAACAAGCTCCAGCTGTTTTTATTCTCAGAAGGTTTATTCCCTGATATACAGCTGCCTACCCCCTTCGTAAGTGCAGGTCCTACATGAGCTTTTCTCTCTTCCCTAACGGCAATCCAGATTCTTTTGGGGGGTTACCAGTACAGTAAACATACCAGGAAGTACTTAATTTACTAAGCTACTGCTTTTCTTAATCTCAGTGGAGATATTTACTGATAAACAGCTACCTACGCAGCATGTCCATGTCGTTCCTAAATGAGCTTTTATCTCTCTCCCCTCACCACAAATCAGATTCTTCTGGGGAGTTTCCAGTACATTATCCTTTCCCATGTGTAATTACCTTAACAAGCTCCAGCTGTTTTTATTATAAGAAGGTTTACTCCCTGATATACAGCTGCCACCCCCTCCGTAAGTGCAGGACCTAAATGAGCTTTTTTCTCTGTTCCCTCACCACAATCCAGATTCTTTTGGGGAGGTACCAGTACAGTAACCATACCAGCAAGTTCTTAATTTATTAAGCTACTGCTTTTCTTAATCTCAGTGGAGATATTTACTGATAAACAGCTACCTACGCAGCATGTTCATGTCGTTCCTAAATGAGCTTTTATCTCTCTCCCGTCACCACAAAACAGATTCTTCTGAGGAGTTCCCAGTACATTATCCTTTCCACTGTGTAATTACCTTAACAAGCTCCAGCTGTTTTTATTCTCAGAAGTTTTATTCCCTGATATACAGCTGCCTACCCTCTTCGTAAGTGCAGGTCCTAAATGAGCTTTTTTCTCTGTTCCCTCACCGCAATCCAGATTCTTTTGGGGAGTTACCAGTACAGTAACCATACCAGGAAGTACTTAATTTATTAAGCTACAGCTTTTCTTAAACTCAGTGGAGATATTTACTGATAAACAGCTACCTACGCAGCATGTTCATGTCGTTCCTAAATGAGCTTTTATCTCTCTCCCCTCACCACAAATCAGATTCTTCTGAGGAGTTCCCAGTACATTATCCTTTCCCCTGTGTAATTACCTTAACAAGCTCCAGCTGTTTTTAATCTCAGAAGTTTTACTCCCTGATATACAGCTGCCTACCCCCTTCATAAGTGCAGGTCCTAAATGAGCTTTTTTCTCTGTTCCCTCACCAAAATACAGATTCTTTTGGGGGGTTACCAGTACGGTAACCATACCAGGAGGTACTTAATTTATTAAGCTACTGCTTTTCTTAATCTCAGTGGAGATATTTACTGATAAACAGCTACCTGTGCAGCATTTTCATTTCGTTCATAAATGAGCTTTTATCTCTCTCCCCTCACCACAAATCAGATTCTTCTGAGGAGTTCCCAGGAGATTATCCTTTCCCCTGTGTAATTACCTTAACAAGCTCCAGCTGTTTTCATTCTCAGAAGGGATACTCCCTGATATACAGCTGCGTAACCCCTTAGTAAGTGTAGTTCCCAAATGAGCTTTTTTCTCTGTTCCCTCACCACAATCCAGATTCTTTTAGGGAGTTACCAGTACAGTAACCATACCAGGAAGTACTTAATTTATTAAGCTACTGCTTTTCTTAATCTCAGTGGAGATATTTACTGATAAACACCTACCTACGCTGTATGTTCATGTCGTTCCTAAATGAGCTTTTATCTCTCTCCGCTCACCGCAAATCAGATTCTTCTGAGGAGTTCCCAGTACATTATCTTTCCCTGTGTAATTACCTTCACAAGCTCCAGCTGCTTATATTCTCAGAAGGTTTACTGCCTGTTATACAGCTGCATACCCCCTTCGTAAGTGCAGGTCCTAAATGAGCTTTTTTCTCTGTTCCCTCACCAAAATACAGATTCTTTTGGGGAGTTACCAGTACAGTAACCATACCAGGAAGTACTTAATTTATTAAGCTACTGCTTTTCTTAATCTCAGTGGAGATATTTACTGATAAACAGCTACCTACGCAGCATGTTCATGTCGTTCCTAAATGAGCTTTTATCTCTCTCCCCTCACCACAAATCAGATTCTTCTGAGGAGTTCCCAGTACATTATCCTTTCCCCTGTGTAATTACCTTAACAAGCTCCAGGTGTTTTTATTCTCAGAAGGTTTGCTCCCCGATATACAGCTCCCTACCCCCTTCGTAAGTGCAGGTCCTAAATGAGCTTTTTTCTCTGTTCCCTCACCAAAATCCAGATTCTTTTGGGGAGTTACCAGTACAGTAACCATACCAGGAAGTACTTAATTTATTAAGCTACTGCTTTTCTTAATCTCAGTGGAGATATTTACTGATAAACAGCTACCTACGCAGCATGTTCATGTCGTTCCTAAATGAGCTTTTATCTCTCTCCCCTCACCACAAATCAGATTCTTCTGAGGAGTTCCCAGTACATTACCTTTTCCCCTGTGTAATTACCTTAACAAGCTCCAGCTGTTTTTATTCTCAGAAGGTTTACTCCCTGATATACAGCTGCCTCCCCCCTTCGTAATTGCAGGTCCTAAATGAGCTTTTTTCTCTGTTCTCTCACCACAATCCAGATTCTTTTGGTGAGTTACCAGTACAGTCATCATACCAGGAAGTAGTTAATTTATTAAGCTACTGCTTTTCTTAATCTCAGTGGAGATATTTACTGATAAACAGCTACATATGCAGCATGTTCTTGTCGTTCCTAAATGAGCTTTTATCTCTCTCCCCTCACCACAAATCAGATTCTTCTGAGGAGTTCCCAGTACATTATCCTTTCACCTGTGTAATTACCTTAACAAGCTCCAGCTGTTTTTATTCTCAGAAAGTTTACTCCCTGATATAGAACTGCCTACCCCCTTCGTAAGTGCAGGTCCTAAATGAGCTTTTTTCTCTGTTCCCTCACCACAATCCAGATTCTTTTGGGGAGTTACCAGTACAGTAACCATACCAGGAAGTACTTAATTTATTAAGCTACTGCTTTTCTTAATCTCAGTGGAGATATTTACTGATAAACAGCTACGTACGCAGCATGTTCATGTCGTTCCTAAATGAGCTTTTATCTCTCCCCCCTCACCACAAATCAGATTCTTCTGAAGAGTCCCCCGTACATTATCCTTTCCCCTGTGTAATTACCTTAAGAATCTCCAGCTGTTTTTATTCTCAGAAGGTTTACTCCCTGATATACAGCTGCCTACCCCCTTCGTAAGTGCAGGTCCTAAATGAGCTTTTTTCTCTGTTCCCTCACCACAATCCAGATTCTTTTGGGGAGTTACCAGTACAGTAACCATACCAGGAAGTACTTAATTTATTAAGCTACTGCTTTTCTTAATCTCAGTGGAGATATTTACTGATAAACAGCTACCTACGCAGCATGTTCATGTCGTTCCTAAATGAGCTTTTATCTTTCTCCCCTCACCACAAATCAGATTCTTCTGAGGAGTTCCCAGTACATTATCCTTTCCCCTGTGTAATTACCTTAAGAAGCTCCAGCTGTTTTTATTCTCAGAAGGTTTACTCCCTGATATACAGCTGCCTACCCCCTTCGTAAGTGCAGGTCCTAAATGAGCTTTTTTCTCTGTTCCCTCACCACAATCCAGATTCTTTTGGAGAGTTACCAGTACAGTAACCATACCAGGAAGTACTTAATTTATTAAGCTACTGCTTTTCTTAATCTCAGTGGAGATATTTACTGATAAACAGCTACCTACGCAGCATGTTCACGTCGTTCCTAAATGAGCTTTTATCTCGCTCCCCTCACCACAAATCAGATTCTTCTGAGGAGTTCCCAGTACATTATCCTTTCCCCTGTGTAATTACCTTAACAAGCTCCAGCTGTTTTTATTCTCAGAAGGTTTACTCCCTGATATACAGCTGCCTACCCCCTTCGTAAGTGCAGGTCATAAATGAGCTTTTTTCTCTGTTCCCTCACCACAATCCAGATTCTTTTGGGGAGTTACCAGTACAGTAAACATACCAGGAAGTACTTAATTTATTAAGCTACAGCTTTTCGTAATCTCAGTGGAGATATTTAATAATAAACAGCTACCTACGCAGCATGTTCATGTCGTTCCTAAATGAGCTTTTATCTCTCTCCCCTCACCACAAATCAGATTCTTCTGAGGAGGTCACAGTACATTATCCTTTCCCCTGTCTAATTACCTTAACAAGCTCCAGCTGTTTTTATTCTCAGAAGGTTTACTCCCTGATAACTGCGGCCTACCCCCTTCGTAAGTGCAGGTCCTAAATGAGCTTTTTTCTCTGTTCCCTCACCACAATCCAGATTCTTTTGGGGAGTTACCAGTACAGTAACCATACCAGGAAGTACTTAGTTTATTAAGCTACTGCTTTTCTTAATCTCAGTGGAGATATTTACTGATAAACAGCTACTTACGCAGCATGTTCATGTCGTTCCTAAATGAGCTTTTGTCTCTCCCCTCACCACACATCAGATTCTTCTGAGGAGTTCCCAGTACATTATCCTTTCCCCTGTGTAATTCCCTTAACAAGTTCCAGCTGTTTTTATTCTTAGAAGGTTTACTCCCTGATCTACAGCTGCCTACCCCCTTCGTAAGTGCAGGTCCTAAATGAGCTTTTTTCTCTGTTCCCTCACCACAATCCAGATTCTTTTGGGGAGTTACCAGTACAGTAACCATACCAGGAAGTACTTAATTTATTAAGCTACTGCTTTTCTTAATCTCAGTGGAGATATTTACTATTAAACAGCTACCTACGCAGCATGTTCATGTCGTTCCTGAATGAGCTTTTATCTCTCTCCCATCTCCACAAATCAGATTCTTCTGAGCAGTTCCCAGTACATTATCCTTTCCCCTGTGTTATTACCTTAACAAGCTCCAGCTGTTTTTATTCTCAGAAGGTTTACTCCCTGATATACAGCTGCCTACCCCCTTCGTAAGTGCAGGTCCTAAATGAGCTTTTTTCTCTGTTCCCTCACCACAATCCAGATTCTTTTGGGGAGTTACCAGTACAGTAACCATACCAGGAAGGACTTAGTTTATTAAGCTACTGCTTTTCTTAATCTCAGTGGAGATATTTACTGATAAACAGCTACATACGCAGCATGTTCATGTCGTTCCTAAATGAGCTTTTGTCTCTCTCCCCTCACCACAAATCAGATTCTTCTGAGCAGTTCCCAGTACATTATCCTTTCCCCTGTGTAATTACCTTAACAAGCTCCAGCTGTTTTTATTCTCAGAAGGTTTACTCCCTGATATACAGCTGCCTACCACCTTCGTAAGTGCAGGTCATAAATGAGCTTTTTTCTCTGTTCCCTCACCACAATCCAGATTCATTTGGGGAGTTACCAGTACAGTAACCATACCAGGAAGTACTTAATTTATTAAACTACTGCTTTTCTTAATCTCAGTGGAGATATTTACTGATAAACAGCTACCTACGCAGCATGTTCATGTCGTTCCTAAATGAGCTTTTATCTCTCTCCCCTCACCACAAATCAGATTCCTCTGAGGAGTTCCCAGTACATTATCCTTTCCCCTGTGTAATTACCTTAACAAGCTCCAGCTGTTTTTATTCTCAGAAGGTTTACTCCCTGATATACAGCTGCCTACCCCCTTCGTAAATGCAGGTCCTAAATGAGCTTTTTTCTCTGTTCCCTAACCACAATCCAGATTCTTTTGGGGAGTTACCAGTACAGTAACCATACCAGGAAGTACTTAATTTATTAAGCTACTGCTTTTCTTAATCTCAGTGGAGATATTTACTGATAAACAGCTACCTACGCAGCATGTTCATGTAGTTCTTAAATGAGCTTTTATCTCTCTCCCCTCACTACAAATCAGATTCTTCTGAGGAGTTCCCAGTACATTATCCTTTCCCCTGTATAATTACCTTAACAAACTCCAGGTGTTTTTATTCTCAGGTTTACTCCCTGATATACAGCTGCCTACCCCCTTAGTAAGTGCAGGTCCTAAATGAGCTTTTTTCTCTGTTCCCTCACCACATTCCAGATTCTTTTGGGGAGTTACCAGTACAGTAAACATACCAGGAAGTACTTAATTTCTTAAGCAACTGCTTTTCTTAATCTCAGTGGAGATATTTACTGATAAACAGCTACCTACGCTGCATGTTCTTGTCGTTCCTAAATGAGCTTTTATCTCTCTCCCCTCACCACAAATCAGATTCTTCTGAGGATTTCCCAGTACATTATCCTTTCCCCTGTGTTATTTCCTTAACAAGCTCCAGCTGTTTTTATTCTCAGAAGGTTTACTCCCTGATATACAGCTGCCTACCCCCTTCGTAAATGCAGGTCCTAAATGAGCTTTTTTCTCTGTTCCCTCACCACAATCCAGATTCTTTTGGGGAGTTACCAGTACAGTAACCATACCAGGAAGTACTTAATTCATTAAGCTACAGCTTTTCTTAATCTCAGTGGAGATATTTACTGATAAACAGCTACCTACGCAGCATGTTCATGTCGTTCCTAAATGAGCTTTTATCTCTCTCCTCACCACAAATCAGATTCTTCTGAGGAGTTCCCAGTACATTATCCTTTCCCCTGTGTAATTACCTTAACAAGCTCCAGCTGTTTTTACTCTCAGAAGGTTTACTCCCTGATATACTGCGGCCAACCCCCTTCGTAAGTGCAGGTCCTAAATGAGCTTTTTTCTCTGTTCCCTCACCACAATCCAGATTCTTTTGGGGAGTTACCAGTACAGTAACCATACCAGGAAGTACTTAATTTATTAAGCTACTGCTTTTCTTAATCTCATTGGAGATATTTACTGATAAACAGCTACCTACGCAGCATGTTCATGTCGTTCCTAAATGAGCTTTTATCTCGCTCCTCACCACAAATCAGATTCTTCTGAGGAGTTCCCAGTATATTATCCTTTCCCCTGTGTAATTCCCTTAACAAGCTCCAGCTGTTTTTATTCTCAGAAGGTTTACTCCCTGATATACAGCTGCCTACCCCCTTCGTAAGTGCAGGTCCTAAATGAGCTTTTTTCTCTGTTCCCTCACCACAATCCAGATTCTTTTGGGGAGTTACCAGTACAGTAACCATACCAGGAAGTACTTAATTCGTTAAGCTACAGCTTTTTTTAATCTCAGTGGAGATATTTACTGATAAACAGCTACCTACGCAGAATGTTCATGTCGTTCCTAAATGAGCTTTTATCTCTATCCTCACCACAAATCAGATTCTTCTGAGGAGTTCCCAGTACATTATCCTTTCCCCTGTGTAATTACCTTAACAAGCTCCAGCTGTTTTTACTCTCAGAAGGTTTACTCCCTGATATACAGCTGCCTACCCCCTTCGTAAGTGCAGGTCCTAAATGAGCTTTTTTCTCTGTTCCCTCACCACAATCCAGATTCTTTTGGGGAGTTACCAGTACAGTAACCATACCAGGAAGTACTTAATTCATTAAGCTACAGCTTTTCTTAATCTCAGTGGAGATATGTACTGATAAACAGCTACCTACGCAGCATGTTCATGTCGTTCCTAAATGAGCTTTTATCTCTATCCTCACCACAAATCAGATTCTTCTGAGGAGGTCCCAGTACATTATCCTTTCCCCTGTGTAATTACCTTAACAAGCTCCAGCTGTGTTTATTCTCAGAATGTTTACTCCCTGATATACAACTGCCTAACCCCTTCGTAAGTGCAGGTCCTAAATGAGCTTTTTTCTCTGTTCCCTCACCACAATCCAGATTCTTTTGGGGAGTTACCAGTACAGTAACCATACCAGGAAGTACTTTATTTATTAAGCTACTGCTTTTCTTAATCTCAGTGGAGATATTTACTGATAAACAGCTACCTACGCAGCATGTTCATGTAGTTCTTAAATGAGCTTTTATCTCTCTCCCCTCACCACAAATCAGATTCTTCTGAGGAGTTCCCAGTACATTATCCTTTCCCCTGTGTAATTACCTTAACAAACTCCAGGTGTTTTTATTCTCAGGTACTCCCTTATATACAGCTGCCTTCCACCTTCGTAAGTGCAGGTCCTAAATGAGCTTTTTTCTGTGTTCCCTCACCACAATCCAGAATCTTTTGGGGAGTTACCAGTACAGTAACCATACCAGGAAGTACTTAATTCATTAAGCTACAGCTTTTCTTAATCTCAGTGGAGATATTTACTGATAGACAGCTACCTACGCAGCATGTTCATGTCGTTCCTAAATGAGCTTTTATCTCTCTCCTCACCACAAATCAGATTCTTCTGAGGAGTTCCCAGTACATTATCCTTTCCCCTGTGTAATTACCTTAACAAGCTCCAGCTGTTTTTACTCTCAGAAGGTTTACTCCCTGATATACTGCGGCCAACCCCCTTCGTAAGTGCAGGTCCTAAATGAGCTTTTTTCTCTGTTCCCTCACCACAATCCAGATTCTTTTGGGGAGTTACCAGTACAGTAACCATACCAGGAAGTACTTAATTTATTAAGCTACTGCTTTTCTTAATCTCAGTGGAGATATTTACTGATAAACAGCTACCTACGCAGCATGTTCATGTCGTTCCTAAATGAGCTTTTATCTCTCTCCCCTCACCACAAATCAGATTCTTCTGAGGAGTTCCCAGTACATTATCCTTTCCCCTGTGTAATTACCTTAACAAGCTCCAGCTGTTTTTATTCTCAGAAGGTTTACTCCCTGATATACAGCTGCCTACCCCCTTCGTAAATGCAGGTCCTAAATGAGCTTTTTTCTCTGTTCCCTCACCACAATCCAGATTCTTTTGGGGAGTTACCAGTACAGTAACCATACCAGGAAGTACTTAATTTATTAAGCTACTGCTTTTCTTAATCTCAGTGGAGATATTTACTGATAAACAGCTACCTACGCAGCATGTTCATGTAGTTCTTAAATGAGCTTTTATCTCTCTCCCCTCACTACAAATCAGATTCTTCTGAGGAGTTCCCAGTACATTATCCTTTCCCCTGTGTAATTACCTTAACAAGCTCCAGCTGTTTTTATTCTCAGAAGGTTTACTCCCTGATATACAGCTGCCTACCCCCTTCGTAAGTGCAGGTCCTAAATGAGCTTTATTCTCTGTTCCCTCACCACAATCCAGATTCTTTTGGGGAGTTACCAGTACAGTAACCATACCAGAAAGTACTTAATTTTTTAAGCTACTGCTTTTTTTAATCTCAGTGGAGATATGTACTGATAAACAGCTACCTACGCAGCATGTTCATGTCTTTCCTAAATGAGCTTTTATCTCTCTCCCCTCACCACAAATCAGATTCTTCTGAGGAGTTCCCAGTACATTATCCTTTCCCCTGTGTAATTACCTTAACAAGCTCCAGCTGTTTTTATTCTCAGAAGCTTTACTCCCTGATATACAGCTGCCTACCCCCTTCGTAAGTGCAGGTCCTAAATGAGCTTTTTTCTCTGTTCCCTCACCACAATCCAGATTCTTTTGGGGAGTTACCAGTACAGTAACCATACCAGGAAGTACTTAATTTATTAAGCTACTGCTTTTATTAATCTCAGTGGCGATATTTACTGATAAACAGCAACGTACGCAGCATTTTCATGTCGTTCCTAAATGAGCTTTTATACCTCACCCCTCACCACAATCAGATTCTTATGAGGAGTTACCAGTACATTATCCTTTCCCCTGTGTAATTACCTTAACAAGCTCCACCTGTTTTTATTCTCAGAAGGTTTACTTCCTGATATACATCTGCCTACCCCCTTCGTAAGTGCAGGTCCTAAATGAGCTTTTTTCTCTGTTCCCTCACCACAATCCAGATTCTTTTGGGGAGTTACCAGTACAGTAACCATACCAGGAAGTACTTAATTTATTAAGCTACTGCTTTTCTTTATCTCAGTGGAGATATTTACTGATAAACAGCTACCTACGCAGCATGTTCATGTCGTTCCTAAATGAGCTTTTATCTCTCTCCCCTCACCACAAATCAAATTCTTCTGAGGAGTTCCCAGTACATTATCCTTTCCCCTGTGTAATTACCTTAACAAGCTCCAGCTGTTTTTATTCTCAGAAGGTTTACTCCCTGATATACAGCTGCCTACCCCCTTCGTAAGTGCAGGTCCTAAATGAGCTTTTTTCTCTGTTCCCTCACCACAATCCAGATTCTTTTGGGGAGTTACCAGTACAGTAACCATACCAGGAAGTACTTAATTTATTAAGCTACTGCTTTTCTTAATCTCAGTGGAGATATTTACTGATAAACAGCTACGTAAGCAGCATGTTCATGTCGTTCCTAAATGAGCTTTTATCCCTCACCCCTCACCACAAATCAGATTCTTCTGAGGAGTTCCCAGTGCTTTATCCTTTCCCCTGTGTAATTACCTTAACAAGCTCCAGCTGTTTTTATTCTCAGAAGGTTTACTCCCTGATATACAGCTGCCTACTCCCTTCGTAAGTGCAGGTCCTATCTCTCTTCCCTCACCACAATCCAGATTCTTTTGGGGAGTTACCAGAACAGTAACCATACCAGGAAGTACTTAATTTATGAAGCTACTGCTTTTCTTAATCTCAGTGGAGATATTTACTGATAAACAGCTACCTACCCTGCCGGGCCACCCGGCAGGGGAACAGAAAACCTGACTGAGGGGCGGCAGGGATACGGAAAAGGAAAAATAAGGTAAGAGAAAAAAGACAAGAGACAAAGATGGGGTACGGGAGGTCTACAGCCGTAAGGTTGAACCTCAAGACTGCAGCCAAATTTATTCCAACCACCAGCTTATATGCAGTTTTGGAACCAGGGAATAGCATAGGATTGTTAAAATTCCAGAACAGAAAGAGTCTTGGAAGTTTGCAACATTTGATTACAGTAAACACAGGACAAGGTTGATAGGAATCTACTCCAGCGGACATAGCAAGGTGGGGGCATAGCAAAGCAATTCCGGACAGTAGCTGTGAACAAATGTCCTTGCCTTTAGCATATCCTGGCGGTAACAGCACAGCCAGAGGTGATAATTTACCTAGCTGCAGGTCTGGCTCCCTAGCTGCAGGTCTGGCTCCCGTCATCTTGGCGACATCGGCACAGCCAGAGGTCAGGATGAGCTTAGCTGCTAGCTCGGCTCCCGACAGTTCCCCCGTCTTTTTATTAAAAGAAGCGAACCCGCCTGTCTTAGGTGGGGTGGGTGCCCCAGCCCGCCTTACCCGTCTTGGGGAACAACTTCAGAGCAGTGCTGAAGGCCCTGTCTTAGGTCGGTCTAAGGCTGGCACCGCCTCATACCCGTCTCTGGCTGCGGTTCCTCTCGGGGGAAATTCATTTACTTGGAGCTTGACCTTATGCAGCTGGCGGCTAAACTCATTAAAGAGTTTTGCAATATGCGTACAATGCAAGGAAGACATAGGAAAGCCATCAGCAAAAGTATCCCTGGGCCGAGCAATGTCATTAGCAGCCCCTTAACGTTAGTTAAGGAAGGGACATACTGTTGAAGTTGTTCAAACAGTTCTTTTGCTGTTTCTGCCACTTTAAAGTCCAAAGGCGGAGCCTGTTCTAGTCCGGCTATTTGTCTATGGAGTTGAAAGAGATCTAAGGACAAGTTATTATGGTGCCAAATACCATTTAAATGTGCTACAACTTGTTCCCAAGGATAGCTTGACCCATTATACTTATGGGGGGGTCACACAAATAAAGTCAAACCCAGCATGACAGCGCACCCGTTGCAAAGTTTGTAAGGCACGAATTTGTTCTCCCAGAGACAACACAGATTCATACAATGCTTCTAATTTTTGTTCTACCTTATCATCAATCCTGCCTTGAAAGTGCAGGGCTTGCGTGGCATTATGAGCAAGCTGATTAACATGGTGAGCTGTCTGCACATTTTGTGTTAAAGCCACAGTAGCCGCTGCAGCAGAGGCAGCTAAGGAAATAAAGGCTAAAATTCCTGCTATTAATAGCCCTACAAATCGTCTAGGGCGCATAAGTTCTTTTAAATGTTTTAACACTTGAATACCTGTTTCTTCATACCAAGCTTCAGCTAAGTTTACAGGAAGCATAACAAATGGTGGTTGCTTAATAATAATTACAGAATCAGTAAGACCACTATACAAGCAATTTGTAAAAGAACAGTTAGTGCAGGTAACATTGAAATACATGGCTCCTATAGAAATATTAAAAGGTCCATACATAATAGCATAAGGGGGTGTTACACAACTCATAATATTTTTTAAAGAAGTAGAAGTGGGCCAGGAGATATTATTCAGAGCAGCCACTAACATCCAGACATGGCGTTGAGGGCGTCCATTCATCCACCACAGACCTGGGTTGAACTTATTGGTGAGATTAGCTCCGGACCAGTCCATCAGCTGAGAATTAGTTCCTGAAATATTGGTTATAAAAGGGTGATCATGTCTACACTTTACAGGGTGCAGTTCTCCCGTGGATTCTACAATTTGAGAGGAGTTGATGCAGCGAGGTATCATGAAGGATGAGGTAGAATTGGCACTTACAGGGAACCCAGTAGGCAATGAAGTCATTTGTATACTATACACTTGACTTTTATCAGGAATCCAAATTCTATAGTTTATGGATTGCATCACAGTACAGCCTGGAATATAACTGTTGGATTCAGTTGTAAAACATAAAGGGGTTCCAATGCCAGAAGCTGCAAAGTCTCCCATTTTAATGTGTTGGACAAAAGGGTCTGGAGCTGTACCGTACGCTGATCTGTTGACATGGACGAACACCTCAGCTTCTTCCCAGGTCGCAGGGTGCACAATCGGTGGATCTGGCACATAAGCCCAGTGGGTCAGCGCTTGTACCGTCCTGATGAGTTTCCACAATCCGAACACAACGCTCAGGTAGCCAGCGGGCATCATTTTCATCCTGTGAAAAAACACAGACATGTCCTCCACCCCATGTCAATACCGGATCGGGCCCGTGCCAAGCACTTGTTAGAGGATCTTTCCACTTAACTTGAGCAAAAGCTCTTTGCTCTCTCTTTTCCCAGAACCGCTGTGCTGCGGAGTGGCCATTGCAATCCAAATTTAAAAAATTTAGTACGAATAAAGCATGAGAAAGTATATTAACAGGAGAGAAGGGGTATAGTTCCGCCCCTTTTAATTTAGAAATTTGGTGTTTTAACAAACCGTTGGCCCGTTCGACAATTCCTTGACCATGAGGATTATAGGGGATTCCTGTAGAGTGAACAATTTGGTAAGATTGGCAAAAGGTTTGAAAAGCTCGTCCAACATATCCCGGACCATTATCAGTTTTAATTTGTTTAGGAAGTCCCATAGTAGCAAAGCAGCGTAAGGCATGGGAGATACAATGTTTGCCAGCTTCCCCGCTAAGAGGAGTAGCCATAATAAAATTAGAGTAAGTGTCTATTGTAACATGGACAAAGCGGAGCCGTCCAAAAGAGGGGATGTGGGTAACATCCATTTGCCAAACATGATTAGCCACTAAGCCTCGGGGATTAATCCCATTGGAGGGCACAGGCAGGAAGGTAGCACAGTTGGGACAAGTTTTTACAATTTGACGAGCTGCCTCACGAGTAATATGAAATTGTTGACGTAAGGCACGACTGTTTTGATGGTGGGCAGCATGTGATTGCTTTGCCAAGTCAATTTGAGAAAGAAAAATTTGGGTAGCCTCATCCGTAACAGCATTGCCCTCACTTAATGGTCCAGGAAGCTTAGTATGAGCACGTATAAATCCAAAAAAACACGGACAGGTGCGAGAGCGAAGAAGAAGTTGTATCTGGCGAAAAAGAGTTTGGATAGTGGAATTAGCTGTACCAAGAAAAGGGACAGTTTCAATGACCTGAAGGGCTCGAATAACATAATGACTATCTGAATATAAATTAAAGGCTTTAGTAGGTAAAAGAGTAAGGGCCTCTAAAACCGCTTGAAGTTCAACTTCCTGGGCAGAAGAAAGCCCAGTGTCCCAAGATCTAGTTTCACCATCAATAGTAAGAGCTGCTGTTCCATTAGAGGATCCATCTGTAAACACCAAGGCAGCCTTAGAAAGAGGAGATAAAGATACAATCTGAGGAAATATAAAAGTGTAAGAAGAGGCAAAGTGAAGTAACTTGTTAGAGGGATAATGATGTGAAATTGTGCCCACAAAATTGGCCCAAGCAATGGCCCAGGAATCACAATGAATATAAAGCCATTCTTGCTGCTGCAAAGTATAGGGGATATAAATAACCTGTGCATCCCCTCCAAGATACTTACAAGATTCCACACGGCACATATGGACTAAGGTGGCTACCAATTCATAATAAGGAATTAACACTTTTGAAGGAGTAGCAGGCAAGGAAAGCCACAAAAGGGGTCCCTTCTGCCAGAGGACCGCTGTTGGAGAATGAGGTGTAGTTAAAATATAAGCTTCCCAAGGGGCTGAGTAATCAATATAATTTATATGTTGGGAAGAAATGGCAGAATTTACTATGCTCAAGGCTTCTGCTGCTTCAGTTGTCATTTCTCTGGGAGATATAGGGTCAGGGTCCCCCTTTAATAGATCAAACAAGGGTTTTAATTCAGCTGTGGACAATTTAAGATAAGGGCGAAGCCAATTAATATCTCCCAGGAATTTTTGAAAATCATGCAAAGTACGTAAATGAGAAGTCTTAATCTGTAATTTCTGGCTAGTAAAATAATAAGGACCCAAAATATGACCAAGATAAGTATATGGAGGATGCTCTTGCACCTTTTCACTAGCTATTATTAACCCAAAAGAGGTGAGATCTTGCTTTAACTGTCCAAAGGCTTGGCGTACTACTTCAGGGTTTAAGTGAGCCAACAAAATATCATCTGTGTAGTGAATAATATAAACAGAAGGAAAATTTTGGCGAGTAGAAGAGAGAGCCCGTGCCACAAAGCTTTGACACAAAGTGGGGCTGTTTGCCATGCCTTGGGGTAACACTAGCCAATGGTATCTTTTCATGGGTTCTTTAAAATTTGTAGAGGGGACACTAAACGCAAAGCGTTTGCAATCTTGAGGAGCAAGAGGTATGGTATAAAAACAATCTTTTAAGTCAATTATAATTTTGTATGAATTTTGAGGAATTGCCATAGGAGAGGGCAAGCCCGGTTGTAATGCCCCCATAAGTTCCATGGTGGCATTCACTTGCCGGAGATCCTGTAGGAGTCTCCATTTGCCAGATTTCTTTTTAACAACAAAAATAGGTGAATTCCATGGGGAAGTAGTAGGAGCAATGTGGCCCAAGTCCAGCTGTTCCTGCACCAGCTGTTGGGCAACAACAATCTTTTCAATTGATAGGGGCCACTGATCCACCCACACCGGACTGTCTGATAACCATGTGATAGGATCGGCATGAGGGACAGGACGAGCAGCAACCCCCGTTAAAAATATCCCAGCCCTTGTCTAGGAGGTCGGGGCTGAGGTTGAATAGGTTCTCTAATTCCTTGCTGATGGCTTCCCAATCCTCCTGAAGGCAGTAGCCCTTGACTTAGGAGTTGACGAATGACTGCGTCACTAGGGCTAAACAAATAGACTCCCATTTTTTCCATAATATCTCTGCCCCACAAATTTATGGGCAAATGATCTGGAAAGTCCCAGAATGCCCCTCACCATCTCTCCAGTAAAGGATGGCACTGCTTTGTTGGGTGTCTGTGGCATGGCCAATCCCCTACAAGGATGTAAGAGACGCAGTAAGAGGCCAGTTGGAAGTCCAATGTCTCTTGGCTATCACAGACACATCTGCTCCTGTATCTAACAGACCTCGGAAGGGCTTTTCTTGTATATAAATTGTAAGCTCGGGCGTTTCCCGGCTTATGTTTTGAACCCAAAATATGTCTGAGGTCCCTGTTCAGGCGCCAAACCTGCCGGGCCAGAAGGCAGGGGAACAGAAATCCTGACTGAGGGGCGGCAGGGATACGGAAAAGGAAAAATAAGGTAAGAGAAAAAAGACAAGAGACAAAGATGGGGTACGGGAGGTCTACAGCCGTAAGGTTGAACCTCAAGACTGCAGCCAAATTTATTCCAACTACCAGCTTGTATGCAGTTTTGGAACCAGGGAATAGCATAGGATTGTTAAAATTCCAGAACATAAAGAGTCTTGGAAGTTTGCAACATTTGATTACAGTAAACACAGGACAAGGTTGATAGGAATCTACTCCAGCGGACATAGCAAGGTGGGGGCATAGCAAAGCAATTCCGGACAGTAGCTGTGAACAAATGTCCTTGCCTTTAGCATATCCTGGCGGTAACAGCACAGCCAGAGGTGATAATTTACCTAGCTGCAGGTCTGGCTCCCTAGCTGCAGGTCTGGCTCCCGTCATCTTGGCGACATCGGCACAGCCAGAGGTCAGGATGAGCTTAGCTGCTAGCTCGGCTCCCGACAACCTACGCAGAATGTTAATGTCGTTCCTAAATGAGCTTTTATCTCTCTCCCCTCACCACAAATCAGATTCTTCTGAGGAGTTCCCAGTACATTATCCTTTCCCCTGTGTAATTACGTTAACAAGCTCCAGATGTTTTAACTCTCAGAATGGTTACTCCCTGATATACAGCTGCCTACCCCCTTCGTAAGTGCAGGTCCTAAATGAGCTTTTTTCTCTGTTCCCTCACCACAATCCAGATTCTTTTGAGGAGTTACCAGTACAGTAACCATACGAGGAAGTACTTAATTTATTAAGCTACTGCTTTTCTTAATCTCAGTGGAGATATTTACTGATAAACAGCTACATATGCAGCATTTTCATGTCGTTCCTAAATGAGCTTTTATCTCTCTACCCTCACCACAAATCAGATTCTTCTGAAGAGTTCCCAGTACATTATCCTTTCCCCTGTGTAATTACCTTAACAAGCGCCAGCTGTTTTTATTCTCAGAAGGTTTACTCCCTGATATACAGCTGCCTACCCCCTTCGTAAGTGCAGGTCATAAATGAGCTTTTTTCTCTGTTCCCTCATCACAATCCAGATTCTTTTGGGGAGTTACCAGTACAGTAACCATACCAGGAAGTACTTAATTTATTAAGCTACTGCTTTTCTTAATCTCAGTGGAGATATTTACTGATAAACAGCTACCTACGCAGCATGTTCATGTCATTCCTAAATGAGCTTTTATCTCTCTTCCCTCACCACAAATCAGATTCTTCTGAGGAGTTCCCAGTACATTATCCTTTTCCCTGTGTAATTACCTTAACAAGCTCCAGCTGTTTTTATTCTCAGAAGGTTTACTCCCTGATATACTGCGGCCTATCCCTTCGTAAGTGCAGGTCCTAAATAAGCTTTTTTCTCTGTTCCCTCACCACAATCCAGATTCTTTTGGGGAGTTACCAGTACAGTAACCATACCAGAAAGTACTTAATTTATTAAGCTACTGCTTTTCTTAATCTCAGTGGAGATATTTACTGATAAACAGCTACCTACGCAGCATGTCCATGTCGTTCCTAAAGGAGCTTTTATCTCTCTCCCCTCACCACAAATCAGATTCTTCTGAGGAGTTCCCAGTACATTATCCTTTCCCCTGTGTAATTACCTAAACAAGCTCCAGCTGTTTTTATTCTCAGAAGTTTTACTCCCTGATATACAGCTGCCTACCCCCTTCGTAAGTGCAGGTCCTAAATGAGCTTTTTTCTCTGTTCCCTCACCACAATCCAGATTCTTTTGGGGAGTTACCAGTACAGTAACCATACCAGGAAGTACTTAATTTATTAAGCTACTTCTTTTCTTAATCTCAGTGGAGATATTTACTGATAAACACCTACCTATGCAGCATGTGCATGTTTTTCCTAAATGAGCTTTTATCTCGCTCCCCTCACCACAAATCAGATTCTTCTGAGGTGTTCCCAGTACATTATCCTTTCCCCTGTGTAATTACCTTAACAAGCGCCAGCTGTTTTTATTCTCAGAAGGTTTACTCCCTGATATACAGCTGCCTACCCCCTTCGTAAGTGCAGGTCCTAAATGAGCTTTTTTCTCTGTTCCCTCACCACAATCCAGATTCTTTTGGGGAGTTACCAGTACTGTAATCATACAAGGAAGTACTTAATTTATTAAGCTACTGATTTTCTTAATCTCAGTGGAGATAATTACTGATAAACAGCTACCTACACAGCATGTTCCTGTCGTTCCTAAATGAGCTTTTATCTCTCTCCCCTCACCACAAATCAGATTCTTCTGAGGAGTTCCCAGTACATTATCCTTTCCCCTGTGTAATTACCTTAACAAGCTCCAGCTTTTTTTATTCTCAGAAGGTTTACTCCCTGATATACAGCTGCCTACCCCCTTCGTAAGTGCAGGTCCTAAATGAGCTTTTTTCTATGTCCCCTCACCACAATCCAGATTCTTTTGGGGAGTTACCAGTACAGTAACCATACCAGGAAGTACTTAATTTATTAAGCTACTGCTTTTCTTAATCTCATTGGAGATATTTAATGATAAACAGCTACTTACGCAGCATGGTCATGTCGTTCCTAAATGAGCTTTTATCTCTCTCCCCTCACCACAAATCAGATTCTTCTGAGGTGTTCCCAGTACATTATCCTTTCCCCTGTTTAATTACCTTAACAAGCTCCAGCTGTTTTTATTCTCAGAAGGTTTACTCCCTGATATACAGCTGCCTACCCCCTTCGTAATTGCAGGTCCTAAATGAGCTTTTTTCTCTGTTCCCTCACCACAATCCAGATTCTTTTGGGGAGTTACCAGTACAGTAACCATACCAGGAAGTACTTAATTTATTAAGCTACTGCTTTTCTTAATCTCAGTGGAGATATTCACTGATAAACAGCTACCTACGCAGCATGTTCATATCGTTCCGAAATGAGCTTTATCTCTCTCCCCTCACCACAAATCAGATTCTTCTGAGGAGTTCCCAGTACATTATCCTTTCCCCTGTGTAATTACCTTAACAAGCTCCAGCTGTTTTTATTCTCAGAAGGTTTACTCCCTGATATACAGCTGCCTACCACCTTCGTAAGTGCAGGTCCTAAATGAGCTTTTTTCTCTGTTCCCTCACCACAATCCAGATTCTGTTGGGGATTTACCAGTACAGTAACCATACCAGGAAGTACTTAATTTATTAAGCTACTGCTTTTCTTAATTTCAGTGGAGATATTTACTGATAAACAGCTACCTACCCAGCATGTTCATGTTGTTCCTAAATGAGCTTTATCTCTCTCCCCTCACCAAAAATCAGATTCTTCTGAGGATTTCCCAGTACATTATCCTTTCCCCTGTGTAATTACCTTAACAAGCTCCAGCTGTTTTTATTCTCAGAAGGTTTACTCCCTGATATACAGCTGACTACCCCCTTCGTAAGTGTAGGTCCTAAATGTGCCTTTTTCTCTGTTCCCTCAACACAATCCAGATTCTTTTGTGGAGTTACCAGTACAGTAACCATACCAGGAAGTACTTAATTTATTAAGCTACTGCTTTTCTTAATCTCAGTGGAGATATTTACTGATAAACAGCTACCTACGCAGCATGTTCATGTCGTTCCTAAATGAGCTTTTATCTCTCTCCCCTCACCACAAATCAGATTCTTCTGAGGAGTTGCCAGTACATTATCATTTCCCCTGTGTAATTACCTTAACAAGCTCCAGCTGTTTTTATTCTCAGAAGGTTTACTCCCTGATATACAGCTGCCTACCCTCTTCGTAAGTGCAGGTCCTAAATGAGCTTTTTTCTCTGTTCCCTCACCACAATCCAGATTCTTTTGGGGAGTTACCAGTACAGTAACCATACCAGGAAGTACTTAATTTATTAAGCTACTGCTTTTTTTATTCTGAGTGGAGATATTTACTGATAAACAGCTACCTACGCAGCATGTTCATGTCGTTCCTATATGAGCTTTTATCTCTCTCCCCTCACCACAAATCAAATTCTTCTCAGGAGTTCCCGGTACATTATCCTTTCCCCTGTGTAATTACCTTAACAAGCTCCAGCTGTTTTTATTCTCAGAAGGTATACTCCCTGATATACAGCTGCCTACCCCCTTCGTAAGTGCAGGTCCTAAATGAGCTTTTTTCTCTGTTCCCTCACCACAATCCAGATTCTTTTGGGGAGTTACCAGTACAGTAACCATACCAGGAAGTACTTAATTTATTAAGCTACTGCTTTTTTTAATCTGAGTGGAGATATTTACTGATAAACAGCTACCTACGCAGCATGTTCATGTCGTTCCTAAATGAGCTTTTATCTCTCTCCCCTCACCACAAATCAGATTCTTCTGAGGAGTGCCCAGTACATTACCCTTTCCCCTGTGTAATTACCTTAAGAAGCTCCAGCTGTTTTTATTCTCAGAAGGTTTACTCCCTGATATACTGCTGCCTACCCCCTTCGTAAGTGCAGGTCCTAAATGAGCTTTTTTCTCTGTTCCCTCACCACAATCCAGATTCTTTTGGGGAGTTACCAGTACAGTAACCATACCAGGAAGTACTTAATTTATTAAGCTACTGCTTTTCTTAATCTCAGTGGAGATATTTACTGATAAACAGCTACGTACGCAGCATGTTCATGTCGTTCCTAAATGAGCTTTTATCCCTCACCCCTCACCACAAATCAGATTCTTCTGAGGAGTTCCCAGTACTTTATCCTTTCCCCTGTGTAATTACCTTAACAAGCTCCAGCTGTTTTTATTCTCAGAAGGTTTACTCCCTGATATACAGCTGCCTACTCCCTTCGTAAGTGCAGGTCCTATCTCTCTTCCCTCACCACAATCCAGATTCTTTTGGGGAGTTACCAGAACAGTAACCATACCAGGAAGTACTTAATTTATGAAGCTACTGCTTTTCTTAATCTCAGTGGAGATATTTACTGATAAACAGCTACCTACCCTGCCGGGCCACCCGGCAGGGGAACAGAAAACCTGACTGAGGGGCGGCAGGGATACGGAAAAGGAAAAATAAGGTAAGAGAAAAAAGACAAGAGACAAAGATGGGGTACGGGAGGTCTACAGCCGTAAGGTTGAACCTCAAGACTGCAGCCAAATTTATTCCAACCACCAGCTTATATGCAGTTTTGGAACCAGGGAATAGCATAGGATTGTTAAAATTCCAGAACATAAAGAGTCTTGGAAGTTTGCAACATTTGATTACAGTAAACACAGGACAAGGTTGATAGGAATCTACTCCAGCGGACATAGCAAGGTGGGGGCATAGCAAAGCAATTCCGGACAGTAGCTGTGAACAAATGTCCTTGCCTTTAGCATATCCTGGCGGTAACAGCACAGCCAGAGGTGATAATTTACCTAGCTGCAGGTCTGGCTCCCTAGCTGCAGGTCTGGCTCCCGTCATCTTGGCGACATCGGCACAGCCAGAGGTCAGGATGAGCTTAGCTGCTAGCTCGGCTCCCGACAGTTCCCCCGTCTTTTTATTAAAAGAAGCGAACCCGCCTGTCTTAGGTGGGGTGGGTGCCCCAGCCCGCCTTACCCGTCTTGGGGAACAACTTCAGAGCAGTGCTGAAGGCCCTGTCTTAGGTCGGTCTAAGGCTGGCACCGCCTCATACCCGTCTCTGGCTGCGGTTCCTCTCGGGGGAAATTCATTTACTTGGAGCTTGACCTTATGCAGCTGGCGGCTAAACTCATTAAAGAGTTTTGCAATATGCGTACAATGCAAGGAAGACATAGGAAAGCCATCAGCAAAAGTATCCCTGGGCCGAGCAATGTCATTAGCAGCCCCTTAACGTTAGTTAAGGAAGGGACATACTGTTGAAGTTGTTCAAACAGTTCTTTTGCTGTTTCTGCCACTTTAAAGTCCAAAGGCGGAGCCTGTTCTAGTCCGGCTATTTGTCTATGGAGTTGAAAGAGATCTAAGGACAAGTTATTATGGTGCCAAATACCATTTAAATGTGCTACAACTTGTTCCCAAGGATAGCTTGACCCATTATACTTATGGGGGGGTCACACAAATAAAGTCAAACCCAGCATGACAGCGCACCCGTTGCAAAGTTTGTAAGGCACGAATTTGTTCTCCCAGAGACAACACAGATTCATACAATGCTTCTAATTTTTGTTCTACCTTATCATCAATCCTGCCTTGAAAGTGCAGGGCTTGCGTGGCATTATGAGCAAGCTGATTAACATGGTGAGCTGTCTGCACATTTTGTGTTAAAGCCACAGTAGCCGCTGCAGCAGAGGCAGCTAAGGAAATAAAGGCTAAAATTCCTGCTATTAATAGCCCTACAAATCGTCTAGGGCGCATAAGTTCTTTTAAATGTTTTAACACTTGAATACCTGTTTCTTCATACCAAGCTTCAGCTAAGTTTACAGGAAGCATAACAAATGGTGGTTGCTTAATAATAATTACAGAATCAGTAAGACCACTATACAAGCAATTTGTAAAAGAACAGTTAGTGCAGGTAACATTGAAATACATGGCTCCTATAGAAATATTAAAAGGTCCATACATAATAGCATAAGGGGGTGTTACACAACTCATAATATTTTTTAAAGAAGTAGAAGTGGGCCAGGAGATATTATTCAGAGCAGCCACTAACATCCAGACATGGCGTTGAGGGCGTCCATTCATCCACCACAGACCTGGGTTGAACTTATTGGTGAGATTAGCTCCGGACCAGTCCATCAGCTGAGAATTAGTTCCTGAAATATTGGTTATAAAAGGGTGATCATGTCTACACTTTACAGGGTGCAGTTCTCCCGTGGATTCTACAATTTGAGAGGAGTTGATGCAGCGAGGTATCATGAAGGATGAGGTAGAATTGGCACGTACAGGGAACCCAGTAGGCAATGAAGTCATTTGTATACTATACACTTGACTTTTATCAGGAATCCAAATTCTATAGTTTATGGATTGCATCACAGTACAGCCTGGAATATAACTGTTGGATTCAGTTGTAAAACACAAAGGGGTTCCAATGCCAGAAGCTGCAAAGTCTCCCATTTTAATGTGTTGGACAAAAGGGTCTGGAGCTGTACCGTACGCTGATCTGTTGACATGGACGAACACCTCAGCTTCTTCCCAGGTCGCAGGGTGCACAATCGGTGGATCTGGCACATAAGCCCAGTGGGTCAGCGCTTGTACCGTCCTGATGAGTTTCCACAATCCGAACACAACGCTCAGGTAGCCAGCGGGCATCATTTTCATCCTGTGAAAAAACACAGACATGTCCTCGACCCCATGTCAATACCGGATCGGGCCCGTGCCAAGCACTTGTTAGAGGATCTTTCCACTTAACTTGAGCAAAAGCTCTTTGCTCTCTCTTTTCCCAGAACCGCTGTGCTGCGGAGTGGCCATTGCAATCCAAATTTAAAAAATTTAGTACGAATAAAGCATGAGAAAGTATATTAACAGGAGAGAAGGGGTATAGTTCCGCCCCTTTTAATTTAGAAATTTGGTGTTTTAACAAACCGTTGGCCCGTTCGACAATTCCTTGACCATGAGGATTATAGGGGATTCCTGTAGAGTGAACAATTTGGTAAGATTGGCAAAAGGTTTGAAAAGCTCGTCCAACATATCCCGGACCATTATCAGTTTTAATTTGTTTAGGAAGTCCCATAGTAGCAAAGCAGCGTAAGGCATGGGAGATACAATGTTTGCCAGCTTCCCCGCTAAGAGGAGTAGCCATAATAAAATTAGAGTAAGTGTCTATTGTAACATGGACAAAGCGGAGCCGTCCAAAAGAGGGGATGTGGGTAACATCCATTTGCCAAACATGATTAGCCACTAAGCCTCGGGGATTAATCCCATTGGAGGGCACAGGCAGGAAGGTAGCACAGTTGGGACAAGTTTTTACAATTTGACGAGCTGCCTCACGAGTAATATGAAATTGTTGACGTAAGGCACGACTGTTTTGATGGTGGGCAGCATGTGATTGCTTTGCCAAGTCAATTTGAGAAAGAAAAATTTGGGTAGCCTCATCCGTAACAGCATTGCCCTCACTTAATGGTCCAGGAAGCTTAGTATGAGCACGTATAAATCCAAAAAAACACGGACAGGTGCGAGAGCGAAGAAGAAGTTGTATCTGGCGAAAAAGAGTTTGGATAGTGGAATTAGCTGTACCAAGAAAAGGGACAGTTTCAATGACCTGAAGGGCTCGAATAACATAATGACTATCTGAATATAAATTAAAGGCTTTAGTAGGTAAAAGAGTAAGGGCCTCTAAAACCGCTTGAAGTTCAACTTCCTGGGCAGAAGAAAGCCCAGTGTCCCAAGATCTAGTTTCACCATCAATAGTAAGAGCTGCTGTTCCATTAGAGGATCCATCTGTAAACACCAAGGCAGCCTTAGAAAGAGGAGATAAAGATACAATCTGAGGAAATATAAAAGTGTAAGAAGAGGCAAAGTGAAGTAACTTGTTAGAGGGATAATGATGTGAAATTGTGCCCACAAAATTGGCCCAAGCAATGGCCCAGGAATCACAATGAATATAAAGCCATTCTTGCTGCTGCAAAGTATAGGGGATATAAATAACCTGTGCATCCCCTCCAAGATACTTACAAGATTCCACACGGCACATATGGACTAAGGTGGCTACCAATTCATAATAAGGAATTAACACTTTTGAAGGAGTAGCAGGCAAGGAAAGCCACAAAAGGGGTCCCTTCTGCCAGAGGACCGCTGTTGGAGAATGAGGTGTAGTTAAAATATAAGCTTCCCAAGGGGCTGAGTAATCAATATAATTTATATGTTGGGAAGAAATGGCAGAATTTACTATGCTCAAGGCTTCTGCTGCTTCAGTTGTCATTTCTCTGGGAGATGTAGGGTCAGGGTCCCCCTTTAATAGATCAAACAAGGGTTTTAATTCAGCTGTGGACAATTTAAGATAAGGGCGAAGCCAATTAATATCTCCCAGGAATTTTTGAAAATCATGCAAAGTACGTAAATGAGAAGTCTTAATCTGTAATTTCTGGCTAGTAAAATAATAAGGACCCAAAATATGACCAAGATAAGTATATGGAGGATGCTCTTGCACCTTTTCACTAGCTATTATTAACCCAAAAGAGGTGAGATCTTGCTTTAACTGTCCAAAGGCTTGGCGTACTACTTCAGGGTTTAAGTGAGCCAACAAAATATCATCTGTGTAGTGAATAATATAAACAGAAGGAAAATTTTGGCGAGTAGAAGAGAGAGCCCGTGCCACAAAGCTTTGACACAAAGTGGGGCTGTTTGCCATGCCTTGGGGTAACACTAGCCAATGGTATCTTTTCATGGGTTCTTTAAAATTTGTAGAGGGGACACTAAACGCAAAGCGTTTGCAATCTTGAGGAGCAAGAGGTATGGTATAAAAACAATCTTTTAAGTCAATTATAATTTTGTATGAATTTTGAGGAATTGCCATAGGAGAGGGCAAGCCCGGTTGTAATGCCCCCATAAGTTCCATGGTGGCATTCACTCGCCGGAGATCCTGTAGGAGTCTCCATTTGCCAGATTTCTTTTTAACAACAAAAATAGGTGAATTCCATGGGGAAGTAGTAGGAGCAATGTGGCCCAAGTCCAGCTGTTCCTGCACCAGCTGTTGGGCAACAACAATCTTTTCAATTGATAGGGGCCACTGATCCACCCACACCGGACTGTCTGATAACCATGTGATAGGATCGGCATGAGGGACAGGACGAGCAGCAACCCCCGTTAAAAATATCCCAGCCCTTGTCTAGGAGGTCGGGGCTGAGGTTGAATAGGTTCTCTAATTCCTTGCTGATGGCTTCCCAATCCTCCTGAAGGCAGTAGCCCTTGACTTAGGAGTTGACGAATGACTGCGTCACTAGGGCTAAACAAATAGACTCCCATTTTTTCCATAATATCTCTGCCCCACAAATTTATGGGCAAATGATCTGGAAAGTCCCAGAATGCCCCTCACCATCTCTCCAGTAAAGGATGGCACTGCTTTGTTGGGTGTCTGTGGCATGGCCAATCCCCTACAAGGATGTAAGAGACGCAGTAAGAGGCCAGTTGGAAGGCCAATGTCTCTTGGCTATCACAGACACATCTGCTCCTGTATCTAACAGACCTCGGAAGGGCTTTTCTTGTATATAAATTGTAAGCTCGGGCCTTTCCCGGCTTATGTTTTGAACCCAAAATATGTCTGAGGTCCCTGTTCAGGCGCCAAACCTGCCGGGCCAGAAGGCAGGGGAACAGAAATCCTGACTGAGGGGCGGCAGGGATACGGAAAAGGAAAAATAAGGTAAGAGAAAAAAGACAAGAGACAAAGATGGGGTACGGGAGGTCTACAGCCGTAAGGTTGAACCTCAAGACTGCAGCCAAATTTATTCCAACTACCAGCTTGTATGCAGTTTTGGAACCAGGGAATAGCATAGGATTGTTAAAATTCCAGAACATAAAGAGTCTTGGAAGTTTGCAACATTTGATTACAGTAAACACAGGACAAGGTTGATAGGAATCTACTCCAGCGGACATAGCAAGGTGGGGGCATAGCAAAGCAATTCCGGACAGTAGCTGTGAACAAATGTCCTTGCCTTTAGCATATCCTGGCGGTAACAGAACAGCCAGAGGTGATAATTTACCTAGCTGCAGGTCTGGCTCCCTAGCTGCAGGTCTGGCTCCCGTCATCTTGGCGACATCGGCACAGCCAGAGGTCAGGATGAGCTTAGCTGCTAGCTCGGCTCCCGACAACCTACGCAGAATGTTAATGTCGTTCCTAAATGAGCTTTTATCTCTCTCCCCTCACCACAAATCAGATTCTTCTGAGGAGTTCCCAGTACATTATCCTTTCCCCTGTGTAATTACGTTAACAAGCTCCAGATGTTTTAACTCTCAGAATGGTTACTCCCTGATATACAGCTGCCTACCCCCTTCGTAAGTGCAGGTCCTAAATGAGCTTTTTTCTCTGTTCCCTCACCACAATCCAGATTCTTTTGAGGAGTTACCAGTACAGTAACCATACGAGGAAGTACTTAATTTATTAAGCTACTGCTTTTCTTAATCTCAGTGGAGATATTTACTGATAAACAGCTACATATGCAGCATTTTCATGTCGTTCCTAAATGAGCTTTTATCTCTCTACCCTCACCACAAATCAGATTCTTCTGAAGAGTTCCCAGTACATTATCCTTTCCCCTGTGTAATTACCTTAACAAGCGCCAGCTGTTTTTATTCTCAGAAGATTTACTCCCTGATATACAGCTGCCTACCCCCTTCGTAAGTGCAGGTCATAAATGAGCTTTTTTCTCTGTTCCCTCATCACAATCCAGATTCTTTTGGGGAGTTACCAGTACAGTAACCATACCAGGAAGTACTTAATTTATTAAGCTACTGCTTTTCTTAATCTCAGTGGAGATATTTACTGATAAACAGCTACCTACGCAGCATGTTCATGTCATTCCTAAATGAGCTTTTATCTCTCTCCCCTCACCACAAATCAGATTCTTCTGAGGAGTTCCCAGTACATTATCCTTTTCCCTGTGTAATTACCTTAACAAGCTCCAGCTGTTTTTATTCTCAGAAGGTTTACTCCCTGATATACTGCGGCCTATCCCTTCGTAAGTGCAGGTCCTAAATAAGCTTTTTTCTCTGTTCCCTCACCACAATCCAGATTCTTTTGGGGAGTTACCAGTACAGTAACCATACCAGAAAGTACTTAATTTATTAAGCTACTGCTTTTCTTAATCTCAGTGGAGATATTTACTGATAAACAGCTACCTACGCAGCATGTCCATGTCGTTCCTAAAGGAGCTTTTATCTCTCTCCCCTCACCACAAATCAGATTCTTCTGAGGAGTTCCCAGTACATTATCCTTTCCCCTGTGTAATTACCTAAACAAGCTCCAGCTGTTTTTATTCTCAGAAGTTTTACTCCCTGATATACAGCTGCCTACCCCCTTCGTAAGTGCAGGTCCTAAATGAGCTTTTTTCTCTGTTCCCTCACCACAATCCAGATTCTTTTGGGGAGTTACCAGTACAGTAACCATACCAGGAAGTACTTAATTTATTAAGCTACTTCTTTTCTTAATCTCAGTGGAGATATTTACTGATAAACACCTACCTATGCAGCATGTGCATGTTTTTCCTAAATGAGCTTTTATCTCGCTCCCCTCACCACAAATCAGATTCTTCTGAGGTGTTCCCAGTACATTATCCTTTCCCCTGTGTAATTACCTTAACAAGCGCCAGCTGTTTTTATTCTCAGAAGGTTTACTCCCTGATATACAGCTGCCTACCCCCTTCGTAAGTGCAGGTCCTAAATGAGCTTTTTTCTCTGTTCCCTCACCACAATCCAGATTCTTTTGGGGAGTTACCAGTACTGTAATCATACAAGGAAGTACTTAATTTATTAAGCTACTGATTTTCTTAATCTCAGTGGAGATAATTACTGATAAACAGCTACCTACACAGCATGTTCCTGTCGTTCCTAAATGAGCTTTTATCTCTCTCCCCTCACCACAAATCAGATTCTTCTGAGGAGTTCCCAGTACATTATCCTTTCCCCTGTGTAATTACCTTAACAAGCTCCAGCTGTTTTTATTCTCAGAAGGTTTACTCCCTGATATACAGCTGCCTACCCCCTTCGTAAGTGCAGGTCCTAAATGAGCTTTTTTCTATGTCGCCTCACCACAATCCAGATTCTTTTGGGGAGTTACCAGTACAGTAACCATACCAGGAAGTACTTAATTTATTAAGCTACTGCTTTTCTTAATCTCATTGGAGATATTTAATGATAAACAGCTACTTACGCAGCATGGTCATGTCGTTCCTAAATGAGCTTTTATCTCTCTCCCCTCACCACAAATCAGATTCTTCTGAGGTGTTCCCAGTACATTATCCTTTCCCCTGTTTAATTACCTTAACAAGCTCCAGCTGTTTTTATTCTCAGAAGGTTTACTCCCTGATATACAGCTGCCTACCCCCATCGTAATTGCAGGTCCTAAATGAGCTTTTTTCTCTGTTCCCTCACCACAATCCAGATTCTTTTGGGGAGTTACCAGTACAGTAACCATACCAGGAAGTACTTAATTTATTAAGCTACTGCTTTTCTTAATCTCAGTGGAGATATTCACTGATAAACAGCTACCTACGCAGCATGTTCATATCGTTCCGAAATGAGCTTTATCTCTCTCCCCTCACCACAAATCAGATTCTTCTGAGGAGTTCCCAGTACATTATCCTTTCTCCTGTGTAATTACCTTAACAAGCTCCAGCTGTTTTTATTCTCAGAAGGTTTACTCCCTGATATACAGCTGCCTACCACCTTCGTAAGTGCAGGTCCTAAATGAGCTTTTTTCTCTGTTCCCTCACCACAATCCAGATTCTGTTGGGGATTTACCAGTACAGTAACCATACCAGGAAGTACTTAATTTATTAAGCTACTGCTTTTCTTAATTTCAGTGGAGATATTTACTGATAAACAGCTACCTACCCAGCATGTTCATGTTGTTCCTAAATGAGCTTTATCTCTCTCCCCTCACCAAAAATCAGATTCTTCTGAGGATTTCCCAGTACATTATCCTTTCCCCTGTGTAATTACCTTAACAAGCTCCAGCTGTTTTTATTCTCAGAAGGTTTACTCCCTGATGTACAGCTGACTACCCCCTTCGTAAGTGTAGGTCCTAAATGTGCCTTTTTCTCTGTTCCCTCAACACAATCCAGATTCTTTTGTGGAGTTACCAGTACAGTAACCATACCAGGAAGTACTTAATTTATTAAGCTACTGCTTTTCTTAATCTCAGTGGAGATATTTACTGATAAACAGCTACCTACGCAGCATGTTCATGTCGTTCCTAAATGAGCTTTTATCTCTCTCCCCTCACCACAAATCAGATTCTTCTGAGGAGTTGCCAGTACATTATCATTTCCCCTGTGTAATTACCTTAACAAGCTCCAGCTGTTTTTATTCTCAGAAGGTTTACTCCCTGATATACAGCTGCCTACCCTCTTCGTAAGTGCAGGTCCTAAATGAGCTTTTTTCTCTGTTCCCTCACCACAATCCAGATTCTTTTGGGGAGTTACCAGTACAGTAACCATACCAGGAAGTACTTAATTTATTAAGCTACTGCTTTTCTTAATCTCAGTGGAGATATTTACTGATAAACAGCTACCTACGCAGCATGTTCATGTCGTTCCTAAATGAGCTTTTATCTCTCTCCCCTCACCACAAATCAGATTCTTCTGAGGAGTTCCCGGTACATTATCCTTTCCCCTGTGTAATTACCTTAACAAGCTCCAGCTGTTTTTATTCTCAGAAGGTATACTCCCTGATATACAGCTGCCTACCCCCTTCGTAAGTGAAGGTCATAAATGAGCTTTTTTCTCTGTTCCCTAACCACAATCCAGATTCTTTTGGGGAGTTACCAGTACAGTAACCATACCAGGAAGTACATAATTTATTAAGCTACTGCTTTTCTTAATCTCAGTGGAGATATTTACTGATAAACAGCTACCTACGCAGCATGTTCATGTCGTTCCTAAATGAGCTTTTATCTCTCTCCCCTCACCACAAATCAGATTCTTCTGAGGAGTTCCCAGTACATTATCCTTTCCCCTGTGTAATTACCTTAAAAAGCGCCAGCTGTTTTTATTCTCAGAAAGTTTACTCCCTGATATACAGCTGCATACCCCCTTCGTAAGTGCAGGTCCTAAATGAGCTTTTTTCTCTGTTCCCTCACCACAATCCAGATTCTTTTGGGGAGTTACCAGTACAGTAACCATACCAGGAAGTACTTAATTTATTAAGCTACTGCTTTTTTTATTCTGAGTGGAGATATTTACTGATAAACAGCTACCTACGCAGCATGTTCATGTCGTTCCTATATGAGCTTTTATCTCTCTCCCCTCACCACAAATCAAATTCTTCTCAGGAGTTCCCGGTACATTATCCTTTCCCCTGTGTAATTACCTTAACAAGCTCCAGCTGTTTTTATTCTCAGAAGGTATACTCCCTGATATACAGCTGCCTACCCCCTTCGTAAGTGCAGGTCCTAAATGAGCTTTTTTCTCTGTTCCCTCACCACAATCCAGATTCTTTTGGGGAGTTACCAGTACAGTAACCATACCAGGAAGTACTTAATTTATTAAGCTACTGCTTTTTTTAATCTGAGTGGAGATATTTACTGATAAACAGCTACCTACGCAGCATGTTCATGTCGTTCCTAAATGAGCTTTTATCTCTCTCCCCTCACCACAAATCAGATTCTTCTGAGGAGTGCCCAGTACATTACCCTTTCCCCTGTGTAATTACCTTAAGAAGCTCCAGCTGTTTTTATTCTCAGAAGGTTTACTCCCTGATACACAGCTGCCTACCCCCTTCGTAAGTGCATGTCCTAAATGAGCTTTTTTCTCTGTTCCCTCACCACAATCCAGATTCTTTTGGGGAGTTACCAGTACAGTAACCATACCAGGAAGTACTTAATTTATTAAGCTACTGCTTTTCTTAATCTCAGTGGAGATATTTACTGATAAACAGCTACCTACCCAGCATGTTCATGTTGTTCCTAAATGAGCTTTTATCTCTCTCCCCTCACCACAAATCAGATTCTTCTGAGGAATTCCCAGTACATTATCCTTTCCCCTCTGTAATTACCTTAACAAGCTCCAGGTGTTTTTATTCTCAGAAGGTTTACTCCCTGATATACAGCTGCCTAACCCCTTCTTAATTGCAGGTCTTAAATGAGCTTTTTCCTCTGTTCCCTCACCACAATCCAGATTCTTTTGGGGAGTTACCAGTACAGTAACCATACCAGGAAGTACTTAATTTATTTAGCTACTGCTTTTCTTAATCTCAGTGGAGATATTTACTGATAAACAGCTACCTACGCAGCATGTTCATGTCGTTCCTAAATGCGCTTTTATCTCTCTCCCCTCACCACAAATCAGATTCTTCTGAGGAATTCCCACTACATTATCCTTTCCCCTGTGTAATTACCTTAACAAGCTCCAGCTGTTTTTATTCTCAGAAGGTTTACTCCCTGATATACAGCTGCCTACCCCCTTCGTAATTGCAGGTCTTAAATGAGCTTTTTTCTCTGTTCCCTCACCACAATCCAGATTCTTTTGGGGAGTTACCAGTACAGTAACCATACCAGGAAGTACTTAATTTATTAAGCTACTGCTTTTCTTAATCTCAGTGGAGATATTTACTGATAAACAGCTACCTACGCAGCATGTTCATGTCATTCCTAAATGAGCTTTTATCTCTCTCCCCTCACCACAAATCAGATTCTTCTGAGGAGTTCCCAGTACATTATCCTTTCCCCTGTGTAATTACCTTAACAAGCTCCAGCTGTTTTTATTCTCAGAAGGTTTACTCCCTGATATACAGCTGGCTACCCCCTTCGTAAGTGCAGGTCCTAAATGAGCTTTTTTCTCTGTTCCCTCACCACAGTCCAGATTCTTTTGGGGAGTTACCAGTACAGTAACCATACCAGGAAGTGTCGGGAGCCGAGCTAGCAGCTAAGCTCATCCTGACCTCTGGCTGTGCCGATGCCAAGATGTCGCGACCCAAACTTGCACCTAGGTTCATTATCACCTCTGGCTGTGCTGTTACCGCCAGGATATGCTAAAGGCAAGGACATTTGTTCACAGCCACTGTCCGGAATTGCTTTGTTACCTTGAGTTTACTGTAATCAAATGTTGTAAACTTCAAAGCCTCTTTGTGTTCTGGAATTTTAACAACCCTATGCTATTCCCTGGTTCCAAAACTGCATATAAGCTGGAAGTTAAGAATAAACTGTTGCTGCAGTCTTGAGTCTCAATCTCGAGATGCAGACCTCCCGTACCCCATCTTTGTCTCTTGTCTTTTTTCTCTTGCCTTATTTTTCCTTTTCCGTATCCCTGCCACCCCTCAGTCAGGATTCCTGCTCCCCTGCCGGATGGCCCGGCAGGTTTGGCGCCTGGAACAGGGACTTGAAGACCTGGGATCGACGGCAGGTGACCCCTGCTCAGGTAAGGACGTCCGAATGCTTGGGAAGGAGAGCGGGAGGAGAGTGTATCGTCGGGGGTAATAAATTATGGGACAAGGTAATAGCCGCATGCTATACATGCAGGCCCCCAAAGGCATGCTTAATGCCCGGGCAGTGAAAGTTGGCCAATGTAACTTAGAACATTTCTTTTATTTTATTGAGAAAGCATGCCCCCAGTTCCTGGAGGAAGGAACCAATAACTTAGAAACTTGCTAGAAAAAAAAAAAAAGGGGGGAACATTATGATGCAACTGGCCCTGAGGAAACCTCAGTGGATGCTATTATTCTTTGGTATCTGGTCTGAGATTGCTTAGATCTTAGCCATGAATAGATTAAATTCGATCAGTCGATTGGAAAAACTGAACAGGGACCTGATGAGTGTTGCCCAGCCCCGGGAGCGTATGCTGCTGCCTGGGAAGAGCTGAGAAAATTAACAAGACCTGAACCCACTGAGCTAGACATTAAGGAAGACTCAGATGGCTCAGACTCTGAGGAGAAATTATTCAATAAGCCTATTAAAGATAGATTGACCTATGTTGAGACTATGTTAAAATCAGTTATAGCTCTATTATCACAGCTTCATCCAGAACAACAAACTCCTTTAAAGGGTGTCCTGGCAGACTTACAGCTCTCCTAGGTGCAGGCTGCTAGCAGGGGGAAGGGACCTGAGGCTAGGGAAATGCTAACACCACCGAGGTAACTTCTCCTGACCGAGCGCTCTATTTCCATCCACCAGGACAGATTTGAAACCCCAACCAGGGTGAGTGACCATTAGCCTGGAGCTTACATTTTCCATTAATCCACTGGGCTAGGTCAAGGAGATCAGCAATTGTGGGTGTTTGGAGACAACTGATCTCTAGTTCAGCTCAGCTGGTTGCTCAAGTCTAAATTGTTTCAGGAAAGCTGCTCAAGTTTGAGCCCGGAATATTTTGCAGGACTTACCTAACTTCTATGAGCGCTCAGGCAGATGAAGTTCTCTCTGTCTCTTTTTCTGCCCCTCTCTAAACTCTGCCTGCCTGCCTGTGACATAGGACGGGTATGGATATTTGTTTAACATCTGCTTTAAAAGACTCAAAGAAAGGTTTTCTATTCTTGTTATTGATGTTTAAGTTTTGGAGATTCAGTTAAATTCTGCTTGTTTGGCTAAATCATAAACTTTCTCTAGCATTGAGCACATGGTAGACAATAGGATTGGTTGGAGTGAAAGCCTGCCCATCCCCCAGGTAACAAGCATGCCAAATTCCTGGAGGCTGGGCAGAGTCCTGTGGCCTTGCATTTCAAAGGTGCCTTACAATTCAAATGCTGGAAGATGAAGGTGTCTTACTGTCTGTGTTCATACTCTGTCTCCCTTATGCTCCCTTTGTGAGCTAAACTGGTTTCTCAAAATTTGGCTTCTCAGATGATCTGAAAATTTTGGTTTGCTGAAAAGATTTTTTTTGTTTACTCTAACCACGTGGTTCTAGAATATAGGCAAAATAATATCATTTGCCACTGGAATTCCAAAAGAACTTACATGGCCAATTAAAGAACAATTCTAAGCGCGCCCCAAAACGTGTGCACATTGTCTGTATGTGTATGTATGTCTATGTCTATGTCTATGTCTATGTGTTGGTAAAACTTAAAAACAAAACAAAGAACAGGTTTTAAGCCTAAACTGATATGTTTGGGAGCAAACAAATGTGTCTAAGAAAAAACTCCAAAAGGTTTTAATATACAGCACGTGATATAAGTGCAATGATGTACAACCAGTGTGTTATTCTTTATGTCTATCTATGCTAAGAGTCAAGTGTACACCTAATCCTGACAATTCTTTGGTATAGACTTAAGATTTTTGCTTCTCCATTTTTTTTCTCTTTTTTCGCGGTGCTCTCAAACTCTTTAAGATCAAGGGACCAGAGTCATTTCGAAATAACTGCACAGGTGTGACTATTAACCTAAATTTTCTGGACCCAAAATTAACATTTTGCTTTATAGGATACAGGTTGACATGTGTGCTAGCTGAGTGGACCGTGGCAGTCTATGGCTACAGAAAGCTGCCTCCACAGTCGGCTCCCAAACTGGGAGTTGTTTGTGATTCAGAAACTGCTACAGAGAGCAGACTTGGTTAGCCTTCAATCTGTGTGGATTTTGTGACTAGAAAGATGGTTAAAGGCCCAAGCCTTCTAAAATCTGTTTAAAAATGCCCTTAACCAGTCTCTGTAGAAATTTACAGGCAACAAGCAGGAAATGTGACAGCCTATCCAGGGAACTCTACTACAGAATTATCCAGATGCAAAACATCTCTCCTGCTGGCCTGCTAATTTGGGATGGAAGACACAGCCACTTCAGATCCACTGAAGCTGAGACTTATTGTTATTCATTTGTTTTCTCTTTCACGTGCCAGTAAGGTAAGGTTAAATAATATGACTAGATTTAATGACACTTGGACCCCATTCAGTCTGCCCTTCTTTAAGTGTTACAGCAAAACTCTGGCAACTACTTGGTGGTCAATTCTTAGCAACTTACAGGTAAACTCTACTCCTTTTGTTCTCCTATTGGTTTAATTGGAAATAAAAAGGGCTTTTATGGCTAAAAACTCTTTGGATAGTTCAAAGCCAGCCCAGGCAGAGAAAAATAAAAATCCCTCTTGGTCATATTTTGGGTCCTTATTATTTTGCTAGTCAGAAATTACAGGTTAAGACATCTCATTTGCGTACTTTACATGATTTTCAAAAATTTCTGGGAGATATTAATTGGCTTCACCCTTATCTTAAATTGTCCACAGCTGAATTAAAACCCTTATTTGATCTATTAAAAGGTGAGAAAGGAGTTTTGGGTCCTCAGACATATTTTGGGTTCAAAACATAAACTGGGAAAGGCCCGAGCTTACAATTTATATACAAGAAAAGCCCTTCCGAGGTCTGTTAGATACAGGAGCAGATGTGTCTGTGATAGCCAAGAGACATTGCCCTTCCAACTGGCCTGTTACATTACTTCTCTTACATCCTTGCAGGGGATTGGCCATGCCACAGACACCCAACAAAGCAGTGCCATCCTTAACTGGAGAGATGGTGAGGGGCATTCTGGGACTTTCCAGATCATTTGCCCATAAATTTGTGGGGCAGAGATATTATGGAAGAGATGGGAGTTTATTTGTTTAGCCCTAGTGACGCAGTCATTCGTCAACTCCTAAGTCAAGGGCTACTGCCTTCAGGAGGATTGGGAAGCCATCAGTAAGGAATTAGAGAACCTATTCAACCTCAGCCCCGACCTCCTAGACAAGGGCTGGGATATTTTTAACGGGGGTTGCTGCTCGTCCTGTCCCTCATGCTGATCCTATCACATGGTTATCAGACACTCCGGTGTGGGTGGATCAGTGGCCCCTATCAATTGAAAAGATTGTTGCTGCCCAACAGCTGGACTTGGGCCACATTGCTCCTACTACTTCCCATGGAATTCGCCTATTTTTGTAGTTAAAAAAAAATCTGGTAAATGGAGACTCCTACAGGATCTCCGGTGAGTAAATGCCACCATGGAACTTATGGGGCATTACAACCAGGTTTGCCCTCTCCTATGGCAATTCCTCAAAATACATACAAAATTATAATTGACTTAAAAGATTGTTTTTATACCATACCTCTTGCTCCTCAAGATTACAAACGCTTTGCATTTAGTGTCCCCTCTACAAATTTTAAAGAACCCATGAAAAGGTACCATTGGCTAGTGTTACCCCAAGGCATGGCGAACAGCCCACCTTGCGTCAAAGCTTTGTAGCATGGGCTCTCTCTTCTACTCGCCAAAATTTTCCTTCTGTTTGGTCTGTTGAAGGGGGACCCCGACCCTACATACCCCCCAAAAAAATGACAACTAAAGCAGCAAAAGCCTTGAGCATAGTAAATTCTGCCATTTCTTCCCAACATGTAAATTATATTGATTACTCAGCCCCTTGGAAGCTTATATTTTAACTACACCTCATTCTCCAACAGTGGTCCTCTGGCAGAAGGGACCCCTTTTGTGGCTTTCCTTGCCTGCTACTTCTTCAAAAGTATTAATTCCTTATTATGAATTGGTAGCCACCTTAGTCCATATGTGCCGTGTGGAATCTTGTAAGTATCTTGGACGAGATCCACAGGTTATTTATATCCCCTATACTTTACAACAGCAAAAATGGCTTTATACTCATTGTGATTCCTGGGTCACTGCCTGGGACAATTTTGTGGGCACAATTTCACATCATTGTCCCTCCAACAAATTACTTCACTTTGCCTCTTCTTACCATTAAGTGAGGACAATGCTATTACGGATGAGGCTACCCAAATTTTTCTTTCTCAAATTGACTTGACAAAACAATCACATGCTGCCCACCATCAAAACAGTCGTGCCTTACGTCAGCAATTTCATATTACTTATGAGGCAGCTCGTCAAATTGTAAAAACTTGTCCCAACTGTGCTACCTTCCTGCCTGTGCCCTCCAATGGCATTAACCCTCATGGTCAAGGAATTGTCGAATGGGCCAACGGTTGGTTAAAACACCAAATTTCTAAATTAAAAGGGGGGGAAACTATACCCCTTCTCTCCTGTTAATATACTTTCTTATACTTTATTCATACTAAATTTTTTAAATTTGGATTGCAATGGCCACTCCGCAGCACAGCGGTTCTGGGAAAAGAGAGAGCAAAGAGCTTTTGCTCAAGTTAAGTGGAAAGATCCTTTAACAAGTGCTTGGCACGGGCCCGATCCGGTATTGACATGGGGTCGAGGACATGTCTGTGTTTTTTCACAGGATGAAAATGATGCCCGCTGGCTACCTGAGCGTTGTGTTCGGATTGTGGAAACTCATCAGAACGGTACAAGCGCTGACCCACTGGGCTTATGTGCCAGATCCACCGATTGTGCACCCTGCGACCTGGAGGAAGCTGAGGTGTTCGTCCATGTCAACAGATCAGCGTACGGTACAGCTCCAGACCCTTTTGTCCAACACGTTAAAATGGGAGATTTTGCAGCTTCTGGCATTGGAACCCCTTTATGCTTTACAACTGACTCCAACAGTTATATTCCAGGCTGTACTGTGATGCAATCCATAAACTATAGAATTTGGATTCCTGATAAAAGTCAAGTGTATAGTATACAAATGACTTCATTGCCTACTGGGTTCCCTGTACGTGCCAATTCTACCTCATCCTTCATGATACCTCGCTGCATCAACTCCTCTCAAATTGTAGAATCCACGGGAGAACTGCACCCTGTAAAGTGTAGACATGATCACCCTTTTATAACCAATATTTCAGGAACTAATTCTCAGCTGATGGACTGGTCTGGAGCTAATCTCACCAATAAGTTCAACCCAGGTCTGTGGTGGATGAATGGACGCCCTCAACGCCATGTCTGGATGTTAGTGGCTGCTCTGAGTAATATCTCCTGCCCACTTCTACTTCTTTAAAAAAATATTATGAGTTGTGTAACACCCCCTTATGCTATTATGTATGGACCTTTTAATATTTCTATAGGAGCCATGTATTTCAATGTTACCTGCACTAACTGTTCTTTTACAAATTGCTTGTATAGTGGCCTTACTGATTCTGTAATTATTATTAAGCAACCACCATTTGTTATGCTTCCTGTAAACTATCTGAAGCTTGGTATAAAGAAACAGGTATTCAAGTGTTAAAACATTTAAAAGAACTTATGCGCCCTAGACGATTTGTAGGGCTACTAATAGCAGGAATTTTAGCCTTTATTTCCTTAGCTGCCTCTGCTGCAGCGGCTACTGTGGCTTTAACACAAAATGTGCAGACAGCTCACCATGTTAATCAGCTTGCTCATAATACCACGCAAGCCCTTCACTTTCAAGGCAGGATTGATGATAAGGTAGAACAAAAATTAGAAGCCTTGTATGAATCTTTGTTGTCTCTGGAGAACAAATTCGTGCCTTACAAACTTTGCAATGGGTACGCTGTCATGCTGTGTTTGACTTTTTTCCTGTGACCCTCCATAAGTATAATGGGTCAAGCTATCCTTGGGAACAAGTTGTAGCACATCTAAATGGTATTTGGCACCATAATAACTTGTCCTTAGATATCTTTCATCTCCATAGACAAATAGCCAGACTAGAACAAGCTCCGCCTTTGGAAACTGGCAGAAACAGCAAAATAACTGTTTGAACAACTTCAACAGTATGTCCCTTCCTTATCTAATGTTAAGGGGCTGCTAATGACATTGCTCGGCCCAGGGATACTTTTGCTGATGGCTTGCCTATGTCTTCCTTGCATTGTACGCATATTGCAAAACTCTTTCATGAGTTTAGCCAGCCAGCTCCATAAGGTCAAGCTCCAAGTAAATGAATTTCCCCGAGAGGAACCGCAGCGAGAGACGGGTATGAGGCAGTGCCAGCCTAGACCGACCTAAGACAGGGCCTTCAGCACTGCTCTGAAGTTGTTCCCTAAGACGGATAAGGCAGGCTGAGGTACTCACCCCACCTAAGACAGCGGATTCGCTTCTTTTAATAAAAAGACGGGGGAACTGTCGGGAGCCGAGCTAGCAGCTAAGCTCATCCTGACCTCTGGCTGTGCCGATGCCAAGATGTCGCGACCCAAACTTGCACCTAGGTTCATTATCACCTCTGGCTGTGCTGTTACCGCCAGGATATGCTAAAGGCAAGACATTTGTTCACAGCCACTGTCCGGAATTGCTTTGTTACCTTGAGTTTACTGTAATCAAATGTTGTAAACTTCAAAGCCTCTTTGTGTTCTGGAATTTTAACAACCCTATGCTATTCCCTGGTTCCAAAACTGCATATAAGTTGGAAGTTAAGAATAAACTGTTGCTGCAGTCTTGAGTCTCAATCTCGAGATGCAGACCTCCCATACCTCATCTTTGTCTCTTGTCTTTTTTCTCTTGCCTTATTTTTCCTTTTCCGTATCCCTGCCACCCCTCAGTCAGGATTCCTTCTCCCCTGCCAGCCGGCCCGGCAGGAGGAAGTACTTAATTTATTAAGCTACTGCTTTTCTTAATCTCAGTGGAGATATTTACTGATAAACAGCTACCTACGCAGCATGTTCATGTCGTTCCTAAATGAGCTTTTTTCTCTCTCCCCTCACCACAAATCAGATTCTTCTGAGGAGTTCCCAGTACATTATCCTTTCCCCTGTGTAATTATCTTAAAAAGCTCCAGCTGTTTTTATTCTCAGAAGGTTTACTCCCTGATATACAGCTGCCTACCCCCTTCCTAAGTGCAGGTCCTAAATGAGCTTTTTTCTCTGTTCCCTCACCACAATCCAGATTCTTATGGGAGTTACCAGTACAGTAACCATACCAGGAAGTACTTAATTTATTAAGCTACTGCTTTTCTTAATCTCAGTGGAGATATTTAAAGATAAACAGCTACTACGCAGCATGTTCATGTCGTTCCTAAATGAGCTTTTATCTCTCTCCCCTCACCACAAATCAGATTATTCTGAGGAGTTCCAGTACATCATCCTTTCCCTGTGTAATTACCTTAACAAGCTCCAGCTGTTTTTATTCTCAGAAGGTTTACTCCATGATATACAGCTGCCTACCCCCTTCGTAAGTGCAGGTCTTAATGAGCTTTTTTCTCTGTTCCCTCACCACAATCCAGATTCTTTTGGGGACTTACCAGTACAGTAACCATACCAGGAAGTACTTAATTTATTAAGCTACTGCTTTTCTTAATGTCAGTTGAGATATTTACTGATAAACAGCTACCTAAGCAGCATGTTCATGTCGTTCCTAAATGAGCTTTTATCTCTCTCCCCTCAAAACAAATCAGATTCTTCTTAGGAGTTCCCAGTACATTATCCATTCCCTGTGTAATTACCTTAACAAGCTCCAGCTGTTTTTATTCTCAGAAGGTTTACTCCCTGATATACTGCTGCCTACCCCCTTCGTAAGTGCAGGTCCTAAATGAGCTTTTTTCTCTGTTCCCTCACCACAATCCAGATTCTTTTGGGGAGTTACCAGTACAGTTACCATACCAGGAAGTACTTAATTTATTAAGCTACTGCTTTTCTTAATCTCAGTGGATATATTTACTGATAAACAGCTACCAACCAGCATGTTCATGTCGTTCCTAAATGAGCTTTTATCTCTCTCCCCTCACCACATATCAGATTCTTCTGAGGAGTTCCCAGTACATCATCCTTTCCCCTGTGTAATTACCTTAACAAGCTCTAGCTGTTTTTATTGTCAGAAGGTTTACTCCCTGATATACAGCTGCCTACCCCCTTCCTAAGTGCAGGTCCTAAATGAGCTTTTTTCTCTGTTCCTTCACCACAATCCAGATTCTTTTGGGGAGTTACCAGTACAGTAACCATACCAGGACGTACTAAATTTATTAAGCTACTGCTTTTCTTAATCTCAGTGGAGATATTTACTGATAAACAGCTACCTACGAGGCATGTTCATGTCGTTCCTAAATGAGCTTTTATCTCTCTCCCCTCAAAACAAATCAGATTCTTCTGAGGAGTTCCCAGTACATTATCCTTTCCCCTGTGTAATTACCTTAACAAGCTCAGCTGTTTTTATTCTCAGAAGGTTTACTCCCTGATATACAGCTGCCTACCCCCTTCGTAAGTGCAGGTCCTAAATGAGCTTTTTTCTCTGTTCCATCACCACAATCCAGATTCTTTTTGGGAGTTACCAGTACAGTAACCATACCAGGAAGTACTTAATTTATTAAGCTACTGCTTTTCTTAATCTCAGTGGAGATATTTACTGATAAACAGCTACCTACGCAGCATGTTCATGTCGTTCCTAAATGAGCTTTTATCTCTCTCCCCTCACCACAAATCAGATTCTTCTGAGGAGTTCCAGTACATCATCCTTTCCCCTGTGTAATTACCTTAACAAGCTCCAGCTGTTTTTATTCTCAGAAGGTTTACTACCTGATTTACAGCTGCCTAAACCCTTTGAAAGTGCAGGTCCTAAATGAGCTTTTTTTCTCTGTTCCCTCACCACAATCCAGATTCTTTTGGGGAGTTACCAGTACAATATCCATACCAGGAAGTACTTAATTTATTAAGCTACTGCTTTTCTTAATCTCAGTGGAGATATTTACTGATAAACAGCTACCTACGCAGCATGATCATGTCGTTCTTAATGAGCTTTTATCTCTCTCCCCTCACCACAAATCAGATTCTTCTGAGGAGTTCCCAGTACATCATCCTTTACACGGTTTAATTACCTTAACAAGCTCCTGCTGTTTTTATTCTCAGAAGGTTTACTCCCTGATATACAGCTGCTACCCCTTCGTAAGTGCAGGTCCTCAAAGAGCTTTTTTCTCTGTTCCCTCACCACAATCCAGATTCTTTTGGGGAGTTACCAGTACAGTAACCATACCAGCAAGTACTTAATTTATTAAGCTACTGCTTTTCTTAAACTCAGTGCAGATATTTACTAATAAACAGCTACCTACGCAGCATGTTCATGTCGTTCCTAAATGAGATTTAATCTCTCTCCCCTCACCACAAATCAGATTCTTCTGAGGAGTTCCCAGTACATTATCCTTTCCCCTGTGTAATTACCTTAACAAGCTCCAGCTGTTTTTATTCTCAGAAGGTTTACTCCCTTATATACAGCTGCCTACCCCCTTCGTAAGTGCAGGTCCTAAATGAGCTTTTTTCTGTTCCCTCACCACAATCCAGATTCTTTTGGGGAGTTACCAGTACAGTAACCATACCAGGAAGTACTTAATTTATTAAGCTACTGCTTTTCTTAATCTCAGTGGAGATATTTACTGATGAACAGCTACCTACGCAGCAGGTTCATGTCGTTCCTAAAGGAGCTTTTATCTCTCTCCCCTCACCACAAATCAGATTCTTCTGAGGAGTTCCCAGTACATTATCCTTTCCCCTGTGTAATTACCTTAACAAGCTCCAGCTGTTTTTATTCTCAGAAGGTTTACTCCCTGATATACAGCTGCCTACCCCCTTCGTAAGTGCAGGTCCTAAATGAGCTTTTTTCTCTGTTCCCTCACCACAATCCAGATTCTTTTGGGGAGTTACCAGTACAGTAACCATACCAGGAAGTACTTACTTTATTAAGCTACTGCTTTTCTTAATCTCATTGGAGATATTTACTGATAAACAGCTACCTACGCAGCATGTTCATGTCGTTCCTAAATGAGCGTTTATCTCTCTCCCCTCACCACAAATCAGATTCTTCTGAGGAGTTCCCAGTACATTATCCTTTCCCCAGTGTAATTACCTTAACAAGCTCCAGCTGTTTTTATTCTCAGAAGGTTTACTCCCTGATATACTGCTGCCTACCCCCTTCGTAAGTGCAGGTCCTAAATGAGCTTTTTTCTCTGTTCCCTCACCACAATCCAGATTCTTTTGGGGAGTTACCAGTACAGTAACCATACCAGGAAGTACTTAATTTATTAAGCTACTGCTTTTCTTAATCTTAGTGGAGATATTTACTGATAAACAGCTACCTTCGCAGCATGTTCATGTCGTTCCTAAAGGAGCTTTTATCTCTCTCCCCTCACCACAAATCAGATTCTTCTGAGGAGTTCCCAGTACATTATCCTTTCCCCTGTGTAATTACCTTAACAAGCTCCAGCTGTTTTTATTCTCAGAAGGTTTACTCCCTGATATACAGCTGCCTACCCCCTTCCTAATGCAGGTCCTAAATGAGCTTTTTTCTCTGTTCCCTCACCACAATCCAGATTCATTTGCGGAGTTACCAGTACAGTAAACATACCAGGAAGTACTTAATTTATTAAGCTACTGCTTCTCTTAATCTCAGTGGAGATATTTACTGATAAACAGCTACCTACGCAGCATGTTCATGTAGTTCCTAAATGAGCTTATATCTCTCTCCCCTCACCACAAATCAGATTCTTCTTAGGAGTTCCCAGTACATTATCCTTTCCCCTGTGTAATTACCTTAACAAGCTCAGGCTGTTTTTATTCTCAGAAGGTTTACTCCCTGATATACAGCTGCCTACCCCCTTCGTAAGTGCAGGTCCTAAATGAGCTTTTTTTCTCTGTTCCCTCACCACAATCCAGATTCATTTGCGGAGTTACCAGTACAGTAACCATACCAGGAAGTACTTAATTTATTAAGCTACTTCTTTTCTTAATCTCAGTGGAGATATTTACTGATAAACACCTACCTATGCAGCATGTGCATGTTTTTCCTAAATGAGCTTTTATCTCGCTCCCCTCACCACAAATCAGATTCTTCTGAGGTGTTCCCAGTACATTATCCTTTCCCCTGTGTAATTACCTTAACAAGCGCCAGCTGTTTTTATTCTCAGAAGGTTTACTCCCTGATATACAGCTGCCTACCCCCTTCGTAAGTGCAGGTCCTAAATGAGCTTTTTTCTCTGTTCCCTCACCACAATCCAGATTCTTTTGGGGAGTTACCAGTACTGTAATCATACAAGGAAGTACTTAATTTATTAAGCTACTGATTTTCTTAATCTCAGTGGAGATAATTACTGATAAACAGCTACCTACACAGCATGTTCCTGTCGTTCCTAAATGAGCTTTTATCTCTCTCCCCTCACCACAAATCAGATTCTTCTGAGGAGTTCCCAGTACATTATCCTTTCCCCTGTGTAATTACCTTAACAAGCTCCAGCTTTTTTTATTCTCAGAAGGTTTACTCCCTGATATACAGCTGCCTACCCCCTTCGTAAGTGCAGGTCCTAAATGAGCTTTTTTCTATGTCCCCTCACCACAATCCAGATTCTTTTGGGGAGTTACCAGTACAGTAACCATACCAGGAAGTACTTAATTTATTAAGCTACTGCGTTTCTTAATCTCATTGGAGATATTTAATGATAAACAGCTACTTACGCAGCATGGTCATGTCGTTCCTAAATGAGCTTTTATCTCTCTCCCCTCACCACAAATCAGATTCTTCTGAGGTGTTCCCAGTACATTATCCTTTCCCCTGTTTAATTACCTTAACAAGCTCCAGCTGTTTTTATTCTCAGAAGGTTTACTCCCTGATATACAGCTGCCTACCCCCTTCGTAATTGCAGGTCCTAAATGAGCTTTTTTCTCTGTTCCCTCACCACAATCCAGATTCTTTTGGGGAGTTACCAGTACAGTAACCATACCAGGAAGTACTTAATTTATTAAGCTACTGCTTTTCTTAATCTCAGTGGAGATATTCACTGATAAACAGCTACCTACGCAGCATGTTCATATCGTTCCGAAATGAGCTTTATCTCTCTCCCCTCACCACAAATCAGATTCTTCTGAGGAGTTCCCAGTACATTATCCTTTCCCCTGTGTAATTACCTTAACAAGCTCCAGCTGTTTTTATTCTCAGAAGGTTTACTCCCTGATATACAGCTGCCTACCACCTTCGTAAGTGCAGGTCCTAAATGAGCTTTTTTCTCTGTTCCCTCACCACAATCCAGATTCTGTTGGGGATTTACCAGTACAGTAACCATACCAGGAAGTACTTAATTTATTAAGCTACTGCTTTTCTTAATTTCAGTGGAGATATTTACTGATAAACAGCTACCTACCAGCATGTTCATGTTGTTCCTAAATGAGCTTTATCTCTCTCCCCTCACCAAAAATCAGATTCTTCTGAGGATTTCCCAGTACATTATCCTTTCCCCTGTGTAATTACCTTAACAAGCTCCAGCTGTTTTTATTCTCAGAAGGTTTACTCCCTGATATACAGCTGACTACCCCCTTCGTAAGTGTAGGTCCTAAATGTGCCTTTTTCTCTGTTCCCTCAACACAATCCAGATTCTTTTGTGGAGTTACCAGTACAGTAACCATACCAGGAAGTACTTAATTTATTAAGCTACTGCTTTTCTTAATCTCAGTGGAGATATTTACTGATAAACAGCTACCTACGCAGCATGTTCATGTCGTTCCTAAATGAGCTTTTATCTCTCTCCCCTCACCACAAATCAGATTCTTCTGAGGAGTTGCCAGTACATTATCATTTCCCCTGTGTAATTACCTTAACAAGCTCCAGCTGTTTTTATTCTCAGAAGGTTTACTCCCTGATATACAGCTGCCTACCCTCTTCGTAAGTGCAGGTCCTAAATGAGCTTTTTTCTCTGTTCCCTCACCACAATCCAGATTCTTTTGGGAGTTACCAGTACAGTAACCATACCAGGAAGTACTTAATTTATTAAGCTACTGCTTTTCTTAATCTCAGTGGAGATATTTACTGATAAACAGCTACCTACGCAGCATGTTCATGTCGTTCCTAAATG
>NW_025961731.1:0-41108 GCF_023159225.1 Perognathus longimembris pacificus | reverse complement strand
CCAAAAGAATCTGGATTGTGGTGAGGGAACAGAGAAAAATCTCATTTAGGACCTGCACTTACGAAGGGGGTAGGCAGCTGTATATCAGGGAGTAAACCTTCTGAGAATACAAACAGCTGGAGCTTGTTAAGGTAATTACACAGGGGAAAGGATAATGTACTGGGAACTCCTCAGAAGAATCTGATTTGTGGTGAGGGGAGAGAGATAAAAGCTCATTTAGGAACGACATGAACATGCTGCGTAGGTAGCAGATTCTCAGTAAATATCTCCACTGAGATTAAGAAAAGCCGTAGCTTAATAAATTAAGTACTTCCTGGTATGGTTACTGTACTGGTAACTCCCAAAAAAAATCTGGATTGTGATGAGGGAACAGAGAAAAAGCTCATTTAGGACCTGCACTTACGAAGGGGTAGGCAGCTGTATATCAGGGAGTAACCTTCTGAGAATAAAAACAGCTGGAGCTTGTTAAGGTAATTACACAGGGGAAAGGATAATGTACTGGGAACTACTGAGAAGAATCAGATTTGTGGTGAGGGGAGGAGAGATAAAAGCTCATTTAGGAACGACTATGAACATGCTGCGTAGGGTAGCTGTTTATCAGTAAATATCTCCACTGAGATTAAGAAAAGCAGTAGCTTAATAATTAAGTACTTCCTGGTATGGTTACTGTACTTGTAACTCCCCAAAGAATCTGGATTGTGGTGAGGGAACAGAGAAAAAAGCTCATTTAGACCTGCAATTACGAAGGGTTTAGGCAGCCGTATATCAGGGAGTAAACCTTCTGAGAATAACAACAGCTGGAGATTGTTAAGGTAATTACACAGGGGAAAGGATAATGTACTGGGAACTCCTCAGAAGAATCTGGATTTGTGGTGAGGGGAGAGAGATAAAAGCTCATTTAGGAACGACATGAACATGATGCGTATGTAGCTGTTTATCAGTAAATATCTCCACTGACATTAAGAAAAGCAGTAGCTTAATAAATTAAGTACTTCCTGGTATGGTTACTGTACTGGTTACTCCCCAAAAGAATCTGGATTGTGGTGAGGGAACAGAGAAGAAAAGCTCATTTAGGACCTGCACTTACGAAGGGGTAGGCAGCTGTATATCAGGGAGTAAACCTTCTGAGAATAAAAACAGTGAAGCTTGTTAAGGTAATTACACAGGGGAAAGGGATAATGTACCGGGAACTCCTCAGAAGAATCTGATTTGTGGTGAGGGGAGAGAGATAAAACGTCATTTAGGAACGACATGAACATGCTGCGTAGGTAGCTGTTTTATCAGTAAATATCTCCACTGAGATTAAGAAAAGAAGTAGCTTAATAATTAAGTACTTCCTGGTATGCTTACTGTACTGGTAACTTCCCAAAAGAATCTGGATTGTGGTGGGGAACAGAGAAAAAAGCTCATTTAGGACCTGATCTTACGAAGGGGGTAGGCAGCTGTATATCAGGGAGTAAACCTTCTGAGAATAAAAACCGCTGGAGCTTGTTAAGGTAATTACACAGGGGAAAGGATAAATGTACTGGGAACTCCTCAGAAGAATCTGATTTGTGGTGAGGGGACAGAGATAAAAGCTCATTTAGAAATGAACATGAACATGCTGCGTACGTAGCTGTTTGTCAGTAAATATCTCCACTGAGATTAAGAAAAGCAGTAGCTTAATAAATAAGTCCTTCCTGGTATGGTTACTGTACTGGTAACTCCCCAAAAGAATCTGGATTGTGGTGAGGAAGAGAGAGAAAAAGCTCATTTAGGACCTGCACTTACGAAGGGGGTTAGGCAGCTGTATATCAGGGAGTAAACTTTTTGAGAATAAAAACAGCTGGAGCTTGTTAAGGTAATTACACAGGGGAAAGAATAATGTACCGGGAACTCCTCAGAAGAATCTGATTTGTGGTGAGGGGAGAGAGATAAAAGCTCATTTAAGAACGACATGAACATGCTGCGTAGGTAAGCTGTTTATTAGTAATATCTCCACTGAGATTAAGAAAGCAGTAGCTTAATAAATTAAGTACTTCCTGGTATGGTTACTGTACTGGTAACTCCGCAAATGAATCTGGATTGTGGTGAGTGGAACAGAGAAAAAAGCTCATTTAGGACCTGGACTTACGAAGGGGGTAGGCAGCTGTATATCAGGGAGTAAACCTTCTGAAAGTAAAAACAGCTGGAGCTTGTTAAGGTAATTACACAGGGGAAAGGATAATGTACTGGGAACTCCTCAGAAGAATCTGATTTGTGGTGAGGGGAGAGAGATAAAAACTCATTTAGGAACGACATGAACATGCTGCGTAGGTAGCTGTTTATCAGTAAATATCTCCACTGAGATTAAGAAAAGCAGTAGCTTAATAAATTAAGTACTTCCTGGTATGGTTACTGTACTGGTAACTCCGCAAATGAATCTGGATTGTGGTGAGGGAACAGAGAAAAAAGCTCATTTTGGACCTGGACTTACGAAGGGGGTAGGCAGCTGTATATCAGGGAGTAAACCTTCTGAAAGTAAAAACAGCTGGAGCTTGTTAAGGTAATTACACAGGGGAAAGGATAATGTACTGGGAACTCCTCAGAAGAATCTGATTTGTGGTGAGAGGGGAGAGAGATAAAAACTCATTTAGGAACGACATGAACATGCTGCGTAGGTAGCTGTTTATCAGTAAATATCTCCACTGAGATTAAAAAAAGCAGTAGCATAATAAATTAAGTACTTCCCGGTATGGTTACTGTACTGGTAACTCCCCAAAAGAATCTGGATTGTGTTGCGGGAACAGAGAAAAAAGCTCATTTAAGACCTGCACTTACGAAGGGGGTAGGCAGCTGTATATCAGGGAGTAAACCTGCTGAGAATAAAAACAGCTGGATCATGATAAGGTAATTAGAGAGGGGAAAGGATAATGTACTGGGAACTCCTCAGAAGAATCTGATTTGTGGTGAGGGGAGAGAGATAAAAGCTCATTTAGGAACGACATGAACATGCTGCGTAGGTAGCTGTTTATCAGTAAATATGTCCACTGAGAATAAGAAAAGCAGTAGCTTAATAAATTAAGTACTTCCTGGTATGGATACTGTACTGGTAACTCCCCAAAAGAATCTGGATTGTGGTGAGGGAACAGAGAAAAAAGCTCATTTAGGACCTGAACATACGAAGGGGGTAGGCAGCTGTATATCAGGGAGTAAACCATCTGAGAATAAAAACAGCTGGAGCTTGTTAAGGTAATTACACAGTGGAATGGATAATGTACTGGGAACTCTTCAGAAGAATCTGATTTGTGGTGAGGGGAGAGAGATAAAAGCTCATTTAGGAACGACATGAACATGCTGCGTAGGTAGCTGTTTTTCAGTAAATATCTCCACTGAGATTAAGAAAAGCAGTAGCTTAATAAATTAAGTACTTCCTGGTATGGTTACTGTACTGGTAACTCCCCAAAAGAATCTGGATTGTGGTGAGGGAACAGAGAAAAAAGCTCATTCTGGACCTGAACTTACGAAGGGGGTAGGCAGCTGTATATCAGGGAGTAAAACTTCTGAGAATAAAAACAGCTGGAGCTTGTTAAGGTAATTAAACAGTGGAATGGATAATGTACTGGGAACTCCTCAGAAGAATCTGATTTTTGGTGAGAGGAGAGAGATAAAAGCTCATTTAGGAACGACATGAACATGCTGCATACGTAGCTTATTATCAGTAAATATCTACACTGAGATTAAGAAAAGCAGTAGCTTAATGAATTAAGTACTTCCTGGTATGGTTACTGTACTGGTAACTCGCCAAAAGAATCTGGATTGTGGTGAGGGAACAGAGAAAAAAGCTCCTTTAGGACCTGCACTTACGAAGGGGGTAGGCAGCTGTATATCATGGAGTAAACCTTTTGAGAATAAAAACAGCTGGAGCTTGTTAAGGTAATTACACAGGGGAAAGGATAATGTACTGGGAACTCATCAGAAGAATCTGATTTGTGGTGAGGGGAGAGAGATAATAGCTCATTTAGGAACGACATGAACATGCTGCGTAGGTAGCTGTTTATCAGTAAATATCTCCGCTGAGATTAAGAAAAGCAGTAGCTTAATAATTCAAGTAATTCCTGGTATGTTTGCTGTACTGGTAACTCCCCAAAAGAATCTGGATTGTGGTGAGGGAACAGAGAAAAAAGCTCAATTAGGACCTGCACTTACGAAGGGGTTAGGCAGCAGTATATCAGGGAGTAAACCTTCTGAGAATAAAAACAGCTGGAGCTTGTTAAGGTAATTACACAGGGGAAAGGTAATGTACTGGGAACTCCTCAGAAGAATCTGATTTGTGGTGAGGGGAGAGAGATAAAAGCTCATTTAGGAACGACATGAACATGCTGCGTAGGTAGCTGTTTATCAGTAAATATCTCCACTGAGATTAAGAAAAGCAGTAGCATAATAAATTAAGTACTTCCTGGTATGGTTACTGTACTGGTAATTCCCCAAAAGAATCTGGATTGTGGTGAGGGAACAGAGAAAAATCTCATTTAGGACCTGCACTTACGAAGGGGGTAGGCAGCTGTATATCAGGGAGTAAACCTTCTGAGAATAAAAACAGCTGGAGCTTGTTAAGGTAATTACACAGGGGAAAGGATAATGTACTGGGAACTCCTCAGAAGAATCTGATTTGTAGTGAGGGGAGAGAGATAAAAGCTCATTTAGGAACGACATGAACATGCTGCGTAGGTAGCAGATTCTCAGTAAATATCTCCACTGAGATTAAGAAAAGCCGTAGCTTAATAAATTAAGTACTTCCTGGTATGGTTACTGTACTGGTAACTCCCAAAAAAAATCTGGATTGTGATGAGGGAACAGAGAAAAAAGCTCATTTAGGACCTGCACTTACGAAGGGGGTAGGCAGCTGTATATCAGGGAGTAAACCTTCTGAGAATAAAAACAGCTGGAGCTTGTTAAGGTAATTACACAGGGGAAAGGATAATGTACTGGGAACTACTGAGAAGAATCAGATTTGTGGTGAGGGGAGAGAGATAAAAGCTCATTTAGGAACGACATGAACATGCTGCGTAGGTAGCTGTTTATCAGTAAATATCTCCACTGAGATTAAGAAAAGCAGTAGCTTAATAAATTAAGTACTTCCTGGTATGGTTACTGTACTTGTAACTCCCCAAAGAATCTGGATTGTGGTGAGGGAACAGAGAAAAAAGCTCATTTAGACCTGCAATTACGAAGGGTTTAGGCAGCCGTATATCAGGGAGTAAACCTTCTGAGAATAACAACAGCTGGAGATTGTTAAGGTAATTACACAGGGGAAAGGATAATGTACTGGGAACTCCTCAGAAGAATCTGATTTGTGGTGAGGGGAGAGAGATAAAAGCTCATTTAGGAACGACATGAACATGATGCGTAGGTAGCTGTTTATCAGTAAATATCTCCACTGACATTAAGAAAAGCAGTAGCTTAATAAATTAAGTACTTCCTGGTATGGTTACTGTACTGGTTACTCCCCAAAAGAATCTGGATTGTGGTGAGGGAACAGAGAAAAAAGCTCATTTAGGACCTGCACTTACGAAGGGGGTAGGCAGCTGTATATCAGGGAGTAAACCTTCTGAGAATAAAAACAGCTGGAGATTGTTAAGGTAATTACACAGGGGAAAGGATAATGTACTGGGAACTCCTCAGAAGAATCTGATTTGTGGTGAGGGGAGAGAGATAAAAGCTCATTTAGGACCTGCACTTACGAAGGGGTTAGGCAGCTGTATATCAGGGAGTAAACCTTCTGAGAATAAAAACAGCTGGAGCTTGTTAAGGTAATTACACAGGGGAAAGGATAATGTACTGGGAACTACTGAGAAGAATCAGATTTGTGGTGAGGGGAGAGAGATAAAAGCTCATTTAGGAACGACATGAACATGCTGCGTAGGTAGCTGTTTATCAGTAAATATCTCCACTGAGATTAAGAAAAGCAGTAGCTTAATAAATTAAGTACTTCCTGGTATGGTTACTGTACTTGTAACTCCCCAAAGAATCTGGATTGTGGTGAGGGAACAGAGAAAAAAGCTCATTTAGGACCTGGACTTACGAAGGGGGTAGGCAGCTGTATATCAGGGAGTAAACCTTCTGAGAATAAAAACAGCTGGAGCTTGTTAAGGTAATTACACAGGGGAAAGGATAATGTAATGGGAGCTCCTCAGAAAAATCTTATTTGTGGTGAGGGGAGAGAGATAAAAGCTCATTTAGGAACGACTTGAACATGCAGCGTAGGTAGCTGTTTATCAGTAAATATCTCCACTGAGATTAAGAAAAGACGTAGCTTAATAAATTAAGTACTTCCTGGTATGGTTACTGTACTGGTAACTCCCCAAAAGAATCTGGATTGTGGTGAGGGAAGAGAGAAAAAAGCTCATTTAGGACCTGCACTTACGAAGGGGTTAGGCAGCTGTATATCAGGGAGTAAACTTTTTGAGAATAAAAACAGCTGGAGCTTGTTAAGGTAATTACACAGGGGAAAGAATAATGTACCGGGAACTCCTCAGAAGAATCTGATTTGTGGTGAGGGGAGAGAGATAAAAGCTCATTTAAGAACGACATGAACATGCTGCGTAGGTAGCTGTTTATTAGTAAATATCTCCACTGAGATTAAGAAAAGCAGTAGCTTAATAAATTAAGTACTTCCTGGTATGGTTACTGTACTGGTAACTCCCCAAAAGAATCTGGATTGTGGTGAGGGAACAGAGAAAAATTCTCATTTATGACCTGCACTTACGAAGGGGGTAGGCAGCTGTATATCAGGGAGTAAACCTTCTGAGAATAAAAACAGCTGGAGCTTGTTGAGGTAATTACACAGGGGAAAGGATAATGTACTAGGAACTCCTCAGAAGAATCTGATTTGTGGTGAGGGGAGAGAGATAAATGCTCATTTAGGAACGACATGAACATGCTGCGTAGGTAGCTGTTTATCAGTAAATATCTCCACTGAGATTAAGAGAAGCAGTAGCTTAATAAATTAAGTACTTCCTGGTATGTTTACTGTACTGGTAACTCCCCAAAAGAATCTGGATTGTGGTGAGGGAACAGAGAAAAAAGCTCATTTAGGACCTGGACTTACGAAGGGGGTAGGCAGCTGTATATCAGGGAGTAAACCTTCTGAGAGTAAAAACAGCTGTAGCTTGTTAAGGTAATTACATAGGGGAAAGGATAATGTAATGGGAGCTCCTCAGAAGAATCTGATTTGTGGTGAGGGGAGAGAGATAAAAGCTCATATAGGAACGACATGAACATGCTGCGTAGGTAGCTGTTTATCAGTAAATATCTCCACTGACATTAAGAAAAGCAGTAGTTTAATAAATTAATTACTTCCTGGTATGGTTACTGTACTGGTAACTCCTCAAAAGAATCTGTATTGTGGTGAGGGAACAGAGAAAAAAGCTCCTTTAGGACCTGCACTTACGAAGGGGGTAGGCAGCTGTATATCAGGGAGTAAACCTTCTGAGAATAAAAACAGCTGGAGCTTGTTAAGGTAATTACACAGGGGAAAGGATAATGTACTGGGAACTCCTCAGAAGAATCTGATTTGTGGTGAGGGGAGAGAGCTAAAAGTTCATTTAGGAACGACATGAACATGCTGCGTAGGTAGCTATTTATCAGTAAATATCTCCATTGAGATTAAGAAAAGCAGTAGCTTAATAAATTAAGTACTTCCTGGTATGGTTACTGTACTGGTAACTCCCCAAAAGAATCTGGATTGTGGTGAGGGAACCGAGAAAAAAGCTCATTTAGGACCTGCACTTACGAAGGGGTAGGCAGCTGTATATCAGGGAGTGAATCTGCTAAGAATAACAACAACTGGAGCTTGTTAAGGTAATTACACAGGGGAAAGGATAATGTACTGGGAACTCCTCAGAAGAATCTGAGTTGTGGTGAGGGGAGAGAGATAAAAGCTCATTTAGGAACGACATGAACATGCTGCGTAAGTAGCTGTTTATCAGTAAATATCACCACTGAGATTAAGAAAAGCAGTAGCTTAATAAATTAAGTACTTCCTGGTATGGTTACTGTACTGGTAACTCCCCAAAGAATCTGGATTGTGGTGAGGGAACAGAGAAAAAAGCTCATTTAGGACCTGCACTTACGAAGGGGTTAGGCAGCTATATATCAGGGAGTAAACCTTCTGAGAATAAAAACGGCTGGAGCTTGTTAGGATAATTACACAGGGGAAAGGATAATGTACAGGGAACTCCTCAGAAGAATCTGATTTGTGATGAGGGGAGAGAGATAAAAGCTCATTTAGGAACGACATGAACATGCTGCGTACGTAGCTGTTTATCGGTAAATACCTCCACTGAGATTAACAAAAGCAGTAGCTTAATAAATTAAGTACTTCCTGGTATGGATACTGTACTGGTAACTCCCCAAAAGAATCTGGTTTGTGGTACGGGAACAGAGAAAAAAGCTCATTTAGGACCTGCACTTACGTAGGGGGTAGGCACCTGTATATCAGGGAAAAAACCTTCTGAGAATAAAAACAGCTGGAGCTTGTTAAAGTAATTACACAAGGGGAAAGAATAATGTACCGGGAACTCCTCAGAAGATTCAGATTTGTGGTGAGGGGAGAGAGATAAAACCTCAATTATGAACGACATGAACATGCTGCATAGGTAGCTGTTTATCAGTAAATATCTCCACTGAGATTAAGAAAAGCAGTAGCTTAATAAATTAAGTACTTCCTGGTATGTTTACTGTACTGGAAACTCCCCAAAAGAATCTGGATTGTGGTGAGGGAACAGAGAAAAAAGCTCATTTAGACCTGCAATTACGAAGGGTTTAGGCAGCCGTATATCAGGGAGTAAACCTTCTGAGAATAACAACAGCTGGAGATTGTTAAGGTAATTACACAGGGGAAAGGATAATGTACTGGGAACTCCTCAGAAGAATCTGATTTGTGGTGAGGGGAGAGAGATAAAAGCTCATTTAGGAACGACATGAACATGATGCGTAGGTAGCTGTTTATCAGTAAATATCTCCACTGACATTAAGAAAAGCAGTAGCTTAATAAATTAAGTACTTCCTGGTATGGTTACTGTACTGGTTACTCCCCAAAAGAATCTGGATTGTGGTGAGGGAACAGAGAAAAAAGCTCATTTAGGACCTGCACTTACGAAGGGGGTAGGCAGCTGTATATCAGGGAGTAAACCTTCTGAGAATAAAAACAGCTGAAGCTTGTTAAGGTAATTACACAGGGGAAAGGATAATGTACCGGGAACTCCTCAGAAGAATCTGATTTGTGGTGAGGGGAGAGAGATAAAAGCTCATTTAGGAACGACATGAACATGCTGCGTAGGTAGCTGTTTATCAGTAAATATCTCCACTGAGATTAAGAAAAGAAGTAGCTTAATAAATTAAGTACTTCCTGGTATGCTTACTGTACTGGTAACTTCCCAAAAGAATCTGGATTGTGGTGGGGAACAGAGAAAAAAGCTCATTTAGGACCTGATCTTACGAAGGGGGTAGGCAGCTGTATATCAGGGAGTAAACCTTCTGAGAATAAAAACCGCTGGAGCTTGTTAAGGTAATTACACAGGGGAAAGGATAATGTACTGGGAACTCCTCAGAAGAATCTGATTTGTGGTGAGGGGACAGAGATAAAAGCTCATTTAGAAATGACATGAACATGCTGCGTACGTAGCTGTTTGTCAGTAAATATCTCCACTGAGATTAAGAAAAGCAGTAGCTTAATAAATAAAGTCCTTCCTGGTATGGTTACTGTACTGGTAACTCCCCAAAAGAATCTGGATTGTGGTGAGGGAAGAGAGAAAAAAGCTCATTTAGGACCTGCACTTACGAAGGGGTTAGGCAGCTGTATATCAGGGAGTAAACTTTTTGAGAATAAAAACAGCTGGAGCTTGTTAAGGTAATTACACAGGGGAAAGAATAATGTACCGGGAACTCCTCAGAAGAATCTGATTTGTGGTGAGGGGAGAGAGATAAAAGCTCATTTAAGAACGACATGAACATGCTGCGTAGGTAGCTGTTTATTAGTAAATATCTCCACTGAGATTAAGAAAAGCAGTAGCTTAATAAATTAAGTACTTCCTGGTATGGTTACTGTACTGGTAACTCCCCAAAAGAATCTGCATTGTGGTGAGGGAACAGAGAAAAATTCTCATTTATGACCTGCACTTACAAAGGGGGTAGGCAGCTGTATATCAGGGAGTAAACCTTCTGAGAATAAAAACAGCTGGAGCTTGTTGAGGTAATTACACAGGGGAAAGGATAATGTACTAGGAACTCCTCAGAAGAATCTGATTTGTGGTGAGGGGAGAGAGATAAATGCTCATTTAGGAACGACATGAACATGCTGCGTAGGTAGCTGTTTATCAGTAAATATCTCCACTGAGATTAAGAGAAGCAGTAGCTTAATAAATTAAGTACTTCCTGGTATGTTTACTGTACTGGTAACTCCCCAAAAGAATCTGGATTGTGGTGAGGGAACAGAGAAAAAAGCTCATTTAGGACCTGGACTTACGAAGGGGGTAGGCAGCTGTATATCAGGGAGTAAACCTTCTGAGAGTAAAAACAGCTGTAGCTTGTTAAGGTAATTACATAGGGGAAAGGATAATGTAATGGGAGCTCCTCAGAAGAATCTGATTTGTGGTGAGGGGAGAGAGATAAAAGCTCATATAGGAACGAAATGAACATGCTGCGTAGGTAGCTGTTTATCAGTAAATATCTCCACTGACATTAAGAAAAGCAGTAGTTTAATAAATTAAGTACTTCCTGGTATGGTTACTGTACTGGTAACTCCTCAAAAGAATCTGTATTGTGGTGAGGGAACAGAGAAAAAAGCTCCTTTAGGACCTGCACTTACGAAGGGGGTAGGCAGCTGTATATCAGGGAGTAAACCTTCTGAGAATAAAAACAGCTGGAGCTTGTTAAGGTAATTACACAGGGGAAAGGATAATGTACTGGGAACTCCTCAGAAGAATCTGATTTGTGGTGAGGGGAGAGAGCTAAAAGTTCATTTAGGAACGACATGAACATGCTGCGTAGGTAGCTATTTATCAGTAAATATCTCCATTGAGATTAAGAAAAGCAGTAGCTTAATAAATTAAGTACTTCCTGGTATGGTTACTGTACTGGTAACTCCCCAAAAGAATCTGGATTGTGGTGAGGGAACCGAGAAAAAAGCTCATTTAGGACCTGCACTTACGAAGGGGTAGGCAGCTGTATATCAGGGAGTGAATCTGCTAAGAATAACAACAACTGGAGCTTGTTAAGGTAATTACACAGGGGAAAGGATAATGTACTGGGAACTCCTCAGAAGAATCTGAGTTGTGGTGAGGGGAGAGAGATAAAAGCTCATTTAGGAACGACATGAACATGCTGCGTAAGTAGCTGTTTATCAGTAAATATCACCACTGAGATTAAGAAAAGCAGTAGCTTAATAAATTAAGTACTTCCTGGTATGGTTACTGTACTGGTAACTCCCCAAAGAATCTGGATTATGGTGAGGGAACAGAGAAAAAAGCTCATTTAGGACCTGCACTTACGAAGGGGTTAGGCAGCTATATATCAGGGAGTAAACCTTCTGAGAATAAAAACGGCTGAAGCTTGTTAGGATAATTACACAGGGGAAAGGATAATGTACAGGGAACTCCTCAGAAGAATCTGATTTGTGATGAGGGGAGAGAGATAAAAGCTCATTTAGGAACGACATGAACATGCTGCGTACGTAGCTGTTTATCGGTAAATACCTCCACTGAGATTAACAAAAGCAGTAGCTTAATAAATTAAGTACTTCCTGGTATGGATACTGTACTGGTAACTCCCCAAAAGAATCTGGTTTGTGGTACGGGAACAGAGAAAAAAGCTCATTTAGGACCTGCACTTACGTAGGGGGTAGGCACCTGTATATCAGGGAAAAAACCTTCTGAGAATAAAAACAGCTGGAGCTTGTTAAAGTAATTACACAAGGGGAAAGAATAATGTACCGGGAACTCCTCAGAAGATTCAGATTTGTGGTGAGGGGAGAGAGATAAAACCTCAATTATGAACGACATGAACATGCTGCATAGGTAGCTGTTTATCAGTAAATATCTCCACAGAGATTAAGAAAAGCAGTAGCTTAATAAATTAAGTACTTCCTGGTATGTTTACTGTACTGGAAACTCCCCAAAAGAATCTGGATTGTGGTGAGGGAACAGAGAAAAAAGCTCATTTAGACCTGCAATTACGAAGGGTTTAGGCAGCCGTATATCAGGGAGTAAACCTTCTGAGAATAACAACAGCTGGAGATTGTTAAGGTAATTACACAGGGGAAAGGATAATGTACTGGGAACTCCTCAGAAGAATCTGATTTGTGGTGAGGGGAGAGAGATAAAAGCTCATTTAGGAACGACATGAACATGATGCGTAGGTAGCTGTTTATCAGTAAATATCTCCACTGACATTAAGAAAAGCAGTAGCTTAATAAATTAAGTACTTCCTGGTATGGTTACTGTACTGGTTACTCCCCAAAAGAATCTGGATTGTGGTGAGGGAACAGAGAAAAAAGCTCATTTAGGACCTGCACTTACGAAGGGGGTAGGCAGCTGTATATCAGGGAGTAAACCTTCTGAGAATAAAAACAGCTGAAGCTTGTTAAGGTAATTACACAGGGGAAAGGATAATGTACCGGGAACTCCTCAGAAGAATCTGATTTGTGGTGAGGGGAGAGAGATAAAAGCTCATTTAGGAACGACATGAACATGCTGCGTAGGTAGCTGTTTATCAGTAAATATCTCCACTGAGATTAAAAAAAGAAGTAGCTTAATAAATTAAGTACTTCCTGGTATGCTTACTGTACTGGTAACTTCCCAAAAGAATCTGGATTGTGGTGGGGAACAGAGAAAAAAGCTCATTTAGGACCTGATCTTACGAAGGGGGTAGGCAGCTGTATATCAGGGAGTAAACCTTCTGAGAATAAAAACCGCTGGAGCTTGTTAAGGTAATTACACAGGGGAAAGGATAATGTACTGGGAACTCCTCAGAAGAATCTGATTTGTGGTGAGGGGACAGAGATAAAAGCTCATTTAGAAATGACATGAACATGCTGCGTACGTAGCTGTTTGTCAGTAAATATCTCCACTGAGATTAAGAAAAGCAGTAGCTTAATAAATAAAGTCCTTCCTGGTATGGTTACTGTACTGGTAACTCCCCAAAAGAATCTGGATTGTGGTGAGGGAACAGAGAAAAAAGCTCATTTAGGACCTGCACTTACGAAGGGGGTAGGCAGCTGTATATCAGGGAGTAAACCTTCTGAGAATAAAAACAGCTGGAGATTGTTAATCTAATTACACAAGGGAAAGGATAATGTACTGGGAACTCCTCAGAAGAATCTGATATGTGGTGAGGGGAGAGAGATAAAAGCTCATTTAGGAACGACATGAACATGCTGCGTAGGTAGCTGTTTATCAGTAAATATCTAAATTGAGATTTAGAAAAGCAGTAGCTTAATAAATTACTTCCTGGTATGGTTACTGTACTGGTAACTCCCCAAAAGAATCTGGATTGTGGTGAGGGAACAGAGAAAAAAGCTCATTTAGGACCTGCACTTACGAAGGGGGTAGGCAGCTGTATATCAGGGAGTAAACCTTCTGAGAATAAAAACAGCTGGAGCTTGTTAAGGTAATTACACAGGGGAAAGGATAATGTACTGGGAACTCCTCAGAAGAATCTGATTTGTGGTGAGGGGAGAGAGATAAAAGCTCATTTAGGAACGACATGAACATGCTGCGTAGGTAGCTGTTTATCAGTAAATATCTCCACTGAGATTAAGAAAAGCAGTAGCTTAATAAATTAAATACTTCGTGGTATGGTTACTGTACTGGTAACTCCCCAAAAGAATCTCAATTGTGTTGAGGGAACAGAGAAAAAAGCTCATTTAGGACCTGCACTTACGAAGGGTTAGGCAGCTGTATATCAGGGAGTATCCCTTCTGAGAATCAAAACAGCTGGAGCTTGTTAAGGTAATTACACAGGGGCAAGCATAATGTACTGGGAACTAGTCAGAAGAATCTGATTTGTGGTGAGGGGAGAGAGATAAAAGCTCATATAGGAACGACATGAACATGCTGCGTAGGTAGCTGTTTATCAGTAAATATCTCAACTGAGATTAAATAAAGCAGTAGCTTAATAAGTTAAGTACTTCCTGTGTGGTTACTGTACTGGTAACTCCCCAAAAGAATCTGGATTGTGGTGAGCGAAGAGAGAAAAAAGCTCATTTAGGACCTGCACTTACGAAGGGCATAGGCAGCTGTATATCAGGTAGTAAACCTTCTGAGAATAAAAACAGCTGGTGCTTCTTAAGGTAATTACACAGGGGAAAGGATATTGTACTGGGAACTCCTCAGAAGAATCTGATTTGTGGTGAGGGGAGAGAGATAAAAGCTCATTTAGGAACGACATGAACATGCTGCGTAGGTAGCTGTTTATCAGTAAATAAATCCACTGAGATTAAGAAAATCAGTAGCTTAATAAATTAAGTATTTCCTGGTATGGTTACTGTACTGGTAACTCCCCAAAGAATCTGGATTGTGGTGAGGGAACAGAGAAAAAAGCACATTTAGGACCTGCACTTACGAAGGGGGTAGGCAGCTGTATATCAGGGAGTAAACCTTCTGAGAATAAAAACAGCTGGAGCTTGTTAAGGTAATTACACAGGTGAAAGGATAAAGTACTGTAAACTCCTCAGAAGAATCTGATTTGTTGGTGAGGGGAGAGAGATAAAAGCTCATTTAGCAACGACATGAACATGCTACGTAGGTAGCTGTTTATCAGTAAATATCTCCACTGAGATTAAGAAAAGCAGTAGCTTAATAAACTAAGTACTTCCTGGTATGGTTACTGTACTGGTAACTCCCCAAAAGAATCTGGATTGTGGTGAGGGAACAGAGAAAAAAGCTAATTTATGATCGGCACTTACGAAGGGGGTAGGCAGCTGTATATCAGGGAGTAAACCTTCTGAGAATAAAAACAGCTGGAGCTTGTTAAGGTAATTACACAGGGGAAAGGATAATGTACTGGGAACTCCTCAGGAGAATCTGATTTGTCGTGAGGGGAGAGAGATAAAAGCTCATTTAGGAACGACATGAACATGCTGCGTAGGTAGCTGTTTATCAGTAAATATTTCCACTGAGAATTAGAAAAGCAGTAGCTTAATAAATTAAGTACTTCCTGGTATGGTTACTGTACTGGTAACTCCCCAAAAGAACCTGGATTGTGGTGAGGTTACAGAGAAAAAACCTCATTTAGACCTGCACTTACGAAGGGGGTAGGCAGCTCTATATCAGGGACTAAACCTTCTGAGAATAAAAACAGCTGGAGCTTGTTAAGGTAATTACACAGGGGAAAGGATAATGTTCTGGGAACTCCTCAGAAGAATCTGATTTGTGGTGAGGGGAGAGAGATAAAAGCTCATTTATGAACGACATGAACATGCTGCATACGTAGCTGTTTATCAGTAAATATCTCCACTGAGATTAAGAAAAGCAGTAGCTTAATAAATTAAGTACTTCCTGGTATGGATACTGTACTGGTAACTCCCCAAAAGATTCTGGATTGTGATGAGGGAACAGGGAAAAAAGCTCATTTAGGAACGACATGAACATGCTGCGTAGGTAGCTGTTCATCAGTAAATATCTCCACTGAGATTAAGAAAAGCAGTATCTTAATAAATTAATTTCTTCCAGGTATGGTTACTGTACTGGTAACTCCCCAAAAGAATCTGGATTGTGGTGAGGGAACAGAGAAAAAAGCTCATTTAGGACCTGCACTTACGAAGGGGGTAGGCAGCTGTATATCAGGGAGTAAACCTTCTGAGAATAAAAACAGCTGGAGCTTGTTAAGGTAATTACACAGGGGAAAGGATAATGTACTGGGAACTCCTCAGAAGAATCTGATTTGTGGTGAGGGGAGAGAGATAATAGCTCATTTAGGAACGACATGAACATGCTGCGTAGGTAGCTGTTTATCAGGAAATATCTCCACTGAGATTAAGAAAAACAATAGCTTAATAAATTAAGTAATTCCTGGTATGGTTACTGTTCTGGTAACTCCCCAAAAGAATCTGGATTGTGGTGAGGGAACAGAGAAAAAAGCTCATTTACAACCTGCAATTACGAAGGGGGTATGCAGCTGTATATCAGGGAGTAAACATTCTGAGAATAAAAACAGCTGGAGCTTGTTAAGGTAATTACACAGGGGAAAGGATAATGTACTGGGAACTCCTCAGAAGAATCTGATTTGTGGTGATGGGAGAGAGATAAAAGCTCATTTAGGAACGAAATGAACATGCTGCGTAGGTAGCTGTTTATCAGTAAATATCTCCACTGAGATTAAGAAAAGCAGTAGCTTAATAAATTAAGTCATTCCTGGTATGGTTACTGTACTTTTAACTCCTCAAAAAAAATCTGGATTGTTGTGAGGGAACAGAGAAAAAAGCTCATTTAGGACCTGCACTTACGAAGGGGGTTGGCAGCTGTATATCAGGGAGTAAATCTTCTGAGAATAAAAACAGCTGGAGCTGGTTAAGGTAATTACACAGGGGAAAGGATAATGTACTGGGAACTCCTCAGAAGAATCTGATTTGTTTTCAGGGGAGAGAGATAAAAGCTCATTTAGGAACGACATGAACATGCTGCATAGGTAGCTGTTTATCAGTAAATATCTCCACTGAGATCAAGAAAAGCAGTAGCATAATAAATTAAGTACTTCCTGGTATGGATACTGTACTGGTAACTCCCAAAAAGAATCTGGATTGTGGTGAGGGAACAGAGAAAAAAGCTCATTTAGGAACGACATGAACATGCTGCATAGGTAGCTGTTTATCAGTAAATATCTCCACTGAGATTAAGAAAAGCAGTAGCTTAATAAATTAAGTACTTCCTGGTATGGTTACTATACTGGTAACTCCCCAAAAGAATCTGGATTGTGGTGAGGGAACAGAGAAAAAAGCACATTTAGGACCTGCACTTACGAAGTGGGTAGGCAGCTGTATATCAGGGAGTAAACCTTCTGAGAAAAAAACAGCTGGAGCTTGTTAAGGTTATTACACAGGGGAAAGGATAATGTATGGGGAACTCCTCAGAAGAATCTGATTTGTGGTGAGGGGAGAGAGATTAAAGCTCATTTAGGAACGACATGATCATGCTGCATAGGTAGCTGTTTATCATTAAATAAATCCACTGAGATTAAGAAAATCAGTAGCTTAATAAATTAAGTACTTCCTGGTATGGTTACTGTACTGGAAACTCCCAAAAAGAATCTGGATTGTGGTGAGAGAACAGAGAAAAAAGCACATTTAGGACCTGCACTTACGAAGGGGGTAGGCAGCTGTATATCAGGGAGTAAACCTTCTGAAAATAAAAACAGCTGGAGCTTGTTAAGGTAATAACACAGGGGAAAGGATATTGTACTGGGAACTCCTCAGAAGAATCTGATTTGTGGTGAGGGGAGAGAGATAAAAGCTCATTTAGTAACGACATGAACATGCTGCGTAGGTAGCTGCTATATCTCCACTGAGATTAAGAAAAGCAGTAGCTTAATAAATTAAGTACTTCCTGGTATGGTTACTGTACTGGTAACTCCCCAAAAGAATCTGGATTGTGGTGATGAAACAGAGAAAAAAGCTCATTTAGGACCTGCACTTACGAAGGGGTTAGGCAGCTGTATATCAGGGAGTAAACCTTCTGAGAATAAAAACAGCTGGAGCTTGTTAAGGTAATTATACAGGGGAAAGGATAATGTACTGGCAACTCCACAGAAGAATCTGATTTGTCGTGAGGGGAGAGAGATAAAAGCTCATTTAGGAACGACGTGAACATGCTGGGTGTTTAGCTGTTTATCAGTAGATATCTCCACTGAGATTAAGAAAAGCAGTCGCTTAATAAATTAAGTACTTCCTGGTATGGATACTGAACTGGTAACTCCCCAAAAGAATCTGGATTGTGGTGAGCAACAGGGAAAAAAGCTCATTTAGGAACGACATGTACATGCTGCGTAGGTAGCTGTTTATCAGTAAATATCTCCACTGAGATTAAGAAAAGAAGTAGCTTAATAAATTTAGTACTTCCTGGTATGGTTACTGTACTGGTAACTCCCCAAAAGAATCTGGATTGTGGTGAGGGAACAGAGAAAAAAGCTCATTTAGCACCTTCACTTACGAGGGGGGTAGGCAGCTGTATATCAGGGAGTAAACCTTCTGAGAATAAAAACAGCTGGAGCTGGTTAAGGTAATTACACAGGGGAAATGATAATGTACTGGGAACTCCTCAGAAGAATCTGATTTGTGGTGAGGGGAGAGAGATAAAAGCTCTTTTAGGAACGACATGAACATGCTGCGTAGGTAGCTGTTTATCAGTAAATATCTACACTGAGATTAAGAAAAGCAGTAGCTTAATAAATTAAGTACTTCCTGGTATGGTTACTGTAGTGGTATCTCCCCAAAAGAATCTGGATTGTGGTGAGGGAACAGAGAAAAAAGCTCTTTTAGGACCTGCACTTACGAAGGGGGTAGGCAGCTGTATATCAGGGAGTAAACATTCTGAGAATAAAAACAGCTGGAGCTTGTTAAGGTAATTACACAGGGGAAAGGATGATGTACTGGGAACTTCTCAGAAGAATCTGATTTGTGGTGAGGGGAGAGAGATAAAAGCTCATTTAGCAAGGACATGAACATGCTGCGTAGGTAGCTGTTTATCAGTAAATATCTCCACTGAGATTAAGAAAAGCAGTAGCTTAATAAATTAAGTACTTCCTGGTATGGATACTGTACGGGAAACTCCCCAAAAGAATCTGGATTGTGGTGAGCGAACAGAGAAAAAAGCTCATTTAGGAACGACATGAACATGCGGCATACGTAGCTGTTTATCAGTAAATATCTCCACTGAGATTAAGAAAAGCAGTAGCTTAATAAATTAAGTACTTCCTGGTATGGATACTGTACTGGTACCTCCCCAAAAGAATCTGGATTGTGATGAGGGAACAGAGAAAAAAGCTCATTACGAACGACATGAACATGCTGCGTAGGTAGCTGTTCATCAGTAAATATCTCCACTGAGATTAAGAAAAGCAGTATCTTAATAAATTAATTACTTCCTGGTATGGTTACTGTACTGGTAACTCCCCAAAAGAATCTGGATTGTGGTGAGGGAACAGAGAAAAAAGCTCATTTAGGACCTGCACTTACGAAGGGGGTAGGCAGCTGTATATCAGGGAGTAAACCTTCTGAGAATAAAAACAGCTGGAGCTTGTTAAGGTAATTACACAGGGGAAAGGTAATGTACTGGGAACTCCTCAGAAGAATCTGATTTGTGGTGAGGGGAGAGAGATAATAGCTCATTTAGGAACGACATGAACATGCTACGTAGGTAGCTGTTTATCAGGAAATATCTCCACTGAGATTAAGAAAAGCAGTAGCTTAATAAATTAAGTAATTCCTGGTATGGTTACTGTACTGGTAACTCCCCAAAAGAATCTGGATTGTGGTGAGGGAACAGAGAAAAAAGCTCATTTACAACCTGCAATTACGAAGGGGGTATGCAGCTGTATATCAGGGAGTAAACATTCTGAGAATAAAAACAGCTGGAGCTTGTCAAGGTAATTACACAGGGGAAAGGATAATGTACTGGGAACTCCTCAGAAGAATCTGATTTGTGGTGAGGGGAGAGAGATAAAAGGTCATTTAGGAACGACGTGAACATGCTGCATACGTAGCTGTTTATCAGTAAATATCTCCACTGAGATTAAGAAAAGCAGTAGCTTAATAAATTAAGTAATTCCTGGTTTGGTTACTGTACTGGTAACTCCCCAAAAGAATCTGGATTGTGGTGAAGGAACAGAGAAAAAAGCACATTTAGGACCTGCACTTACGAAGGAGGTAGGCAGCTGTATATCAGGGAGTAAACCTTCTGAAAATAAAAACAGCTGGAGCTTGTTAAGGTAATAACACAGGGGAAAGGATATTGTACTGGGAACTCCTCAGAAGAATCTGATTTGTGGTGAGGGGAGAGAGATAAAAGCTCATTTAGTAACGACATGAACATGCTGCGTAGGTAGCTGCTTATCAGTAAATATCTCCACTGAGATTAAGAAAAGCAGTAGCTTAATAAATTAAGTACTTCCTGGTATGGTTACTGTACTGGTAACTCCCCAAAATAATCTGGATTGTGGTGATGGAACAGAGAAAAAAGCTCATTTAGGACCTGCACTTACGAAGGGGGTAGGCAGCTGTATATCAGGGAGTATCGCTTCTGAGAAAAAAACAGCTGGAGCTTGTTAGGTAATTACACAGGGGAAAGGATAATGTACTGGGAACTCCTCAGAAGAATCTGATTTGTGGTGAGGGGAGAGAGATAAAAGCTCATTTAGGAAGGACATGAACATGCTGCATACGTAGCTGTTTATCAGTAAATATCTCCACTGAGATTAAGAAAAGCAGTAGCGTAATAAATTAAGTACGTCCTGGTATGGATACTGTACTGGTAACTCCCCAAAAGAATCTGGATTGTGGTGAGGGAACAGAGAAAAAAGCTAATTTATGATCGGCACTTACGAAGGGGGTAGGCAGCTGTATATCAGGGAGTGAACCTTCTGAGAATAAAAACAGCTGGAGCTTGTTAAGGTAATTACACAGGGTAAAGGATAATGTACTGGGAACTCCTCAGAAGAATCTGATTTGTCGTGAGGGGAGAGAGATTAGAGCTCATTTAGGAACGACATGAACATGCTGCATAGGTAGCTGTTTATAAGTAAATATCTCCACTGAGATTAAGAAAAGCAGTAGCTTAAAAAATTAAGTACTTCCTGGTATGGTTACTGTACTGGTAACTCCCCAAAAGAACCTGGATTGTGGTGAGGGAACAGAGAAAAAACCTCATTTAGGACCTGCACTTACGAAGGGGGTAGGCAGCTCTATATCAGGGTCTAAACCTTCTGAGAATAAAAACAGCTGGAGCTTGTTAAGGTAATTACACAGGGGAAAGGATAATGTACTGGGAACTCCTCAGAAGAATCTGATTTGTGGTGAGGGGAGAGAGATAAAAGGTCATTTAGGAACGACATGAACATGCTGCATACGTAGCTGTTTATCAGTAAATATCTCCACTGAGATTAAGAAAAGCAGTAGCTTAATAAATTAAGTAATTCCTGGTATGGTTACTGTACTGGTAACTCCCCAAAAGAATCTGGATTGTGGTGAAGGAACAGAGAAAAAAGCACATTTAGGAACTGCACTTACGAAGGAGGTAGGCAGCTGTATATCAGGGAGTAAACCTTCTGAAAATAAAAACAGCTGGAGCTTGTTAAGGTAATAACACAGGGGAAAGGATATTGTACTGGGAACTCCTCAGAAGAATCTGATTTGTGGTGAGGGGAGAGAGATAAAAGCTCATTTAGTAACGACATGAACATGCTGCGTAGGTAGCTGCTTATCAGTAAATATCTCCACTGAGATTAAGAAAAGCAGTCGCTTAATAAATTAAGTACTTCCTGGTATGGATACTGAACTGGTAACTCCCCAAAAGAATCTGGATTGTGGTGAGCAACAGAGAAAAAAGCTCATTTAGGAACGACATGTACATGCTGCGTAGGTAGCTGTTTATCAGTAAATATCTCCACTGAGATTAAGAAAAGAAGTAGCTTAATAAATTTAGTACTTCCTGGTATGGTTACTGTACTGGTAACTCCCCAAAAGAATCTGGATTGTGGTGAGGGAACAGAGAAAAAAGCTCATTTAGCACCTGCACTTACGACGGGGGTAGGCAGCTGTATATCAGGGCGTAAACCTTCTGAGAATAAAAACAGCTGGAGCTGGTTAAGGTAATTACACAGGGGAAATGATAATGTACTGGGAACTCCTCAGAAGAATCTGATTTGTGGTGAGGGGAGAGAGATAAAAGCTCTTTTAGGAACGACATGAACATGCTGTGTAGGTAGCTGTTTATCAGTAAATATCTCCACTGAGATTAAGAAAAGCAGTAGTTTAATAAATTAAGTACTTCCTGGTATGGTTACTGTACTGGTAACTCCCCAAAAGAATCTGGATTGTAGTGAGGGAACAGAGAAAAAAGCTCTTATAGGACCTGCACTTACGAAGGGGGTAGGCAGCTGTATATCAGGGAGTAAACATTCTGAGAATAAAAACAGCTGGAGCTTGTTAAGGTAATTACACAGGGGAAAGGATGATGTACTGGGAACTTCTCAGAAGAATCTGATTTGTGGTGAGGGGAGAGAGATAAAAGCTCATTTAGCAAGGACATGAACATGCTGCGTAGGTAGCTGTTTATCAGTAAATATCTCCACTGAGATTAAGAAAAGCAGTAGCTTAGTAAATTAAGTACTTCCTGGTATGGTTACTATACTGGTAACTGCCCAAAGAATCTGGATTGTGGTGAGGGAACAGAGAAAAAAGCTCAATTAGGACCTGCACTTACGAAGGGGGTAGGCAGCTGTATATCAGGGAGTAAACCTTCTGAGAATAAAAACAGCTGGAGCTGGTTAAGGTAATTACACAGGGGAAAGTATAATGTACTGGGAACTCCACAGAAAAATCTGATTTGTCGTGAGGGGAGAGAGATAAAAGCTCATTTAGGAACGACATGAACATGCTGGGTAGGTAGCTGTTTATCAGTAGATATCTCCACTGAGATTAAGAAAAGCAGTAGCTTAATAAAGTAAGTACTTCCTGGTATGGATACTGTACTGGTAACTCCCCAAAAGAATCTGGATTGTGGTGACCAACAGAGAAAAAAGCTCATTTAGGAACGACATGAACATGCTGCGTAGGTAGCTGCTTATCAGTAAATATCTCCACTGAGATTAAGAAAAGAAGTAGCTTAATAAATTTAGTACTTCCTGGTATGGTTACTGTACTGCTAACTCCCCAAAAGAATCTGGATTGTGCTGTGGGAACAGAGAAAAAAGCTCATTTAGCACCTGCACTTACGAAAGGGGTAGGCAGCTGTATATCAGGGAGTAAACCTTCTGAAAATAAAAACAGCTGGAGCTTGTTAAGGTAATTACACAGGGGAAAGAATAATGTACTGGGATCTCCTCAGAAGAATCTGATTTGTGGTGAGGGGAGAGAGATAATAGCTCATTTATGAACGACATGAACATGCTGCATACGTAGCTGTTCATCAGTAAATATCTCCACTGAGATCAAGAAAAGCAGCAGCGTAATAAATTAAGTACTTCCTGGTATGGATACTGTACTGGTAACTCCCCAAAATAATCTGGATTGTGGTGAGGGAACAGAGAAAAAAGCTCATTTAGGACCTGCACATACGAAGGGGGTTGGCAGCTGTATATCAGGTAGTAAACCTTCTGAGAATAAAAATAGCTTGAGCTTGTTAAGGTAATTACACAGGGGAAAGGTTAATGTACTGGGATCTCTTCAGAAGAATCTGATTTGTGGTGAGGGGAGAGAGGTAAAATCTCATTTAGGAACGACATGAACATGCTGCGTAGGTAGCTGTTTATCAGTAAATATCTCCACTGAGATTAAGAAAAGCAGTAGCTTAATAAATTAAGTACTTCCTGGTATGGTTACTGTACTGGTAACTCCCAAAAGAATCTGGATTGTGGTGAGGGAACAGAGAAAAAAGCTCATTTAGGACATGCACTTACGAAGGGGGTAGGCAGCTGTATATCAGGGAGTAAACCTTCTGAGAATAAAAACAGCTGGAGCTTGTTAAGGTAATTACACAGGGGAAATGTTAATGTACTGGGAACTCCTCAGAAGAATCTGATTTGTGGTGAGGGCAGAGAGATAAACGCTCATTTAGGAACGACATGAACATGCTGCATATGTAGCTGTTTATCAGTAGATATCTCCACTGAGATTAAGAAAAGCAGTAGCTTAATAAATTAAGTACTTCCTGGTATGGATATTGTACTGGTAACTCCCCAAAAGAATCTGGATTGTGGTGAGCAACAGAGAAAAAAGCTCATTTAGGAAAGACATGAACATGCTGAGTAGGTAGCTGTTTATCAGTAAATATCTCCACTGAGATTAAGAAAAGAAGTAGCTTAATAAATTTAGTACTTCCCGGTATGGTTACTGTACTGGTAACTCCCCAAAAGAATCTGGATTGTGGTGAGGGAACAGAGAAAAAAGCTCATTTAGGACCTGCACTTACGAAGGGGGTAGGCAGCTGTATATCAGGGAGTAAACCTTCTGAGAATAAAAACAGCTGGAGCTTGTTAAGGTAAATACACAGGGGAAAGGATAATATACTGGGAACTCGTCAAAAGAATCTGATTTGTGGTGAGGGAAGAGAGATAAAAGCACATTTAGGAACGACATGAACATGCTGCGTAGGTAGCTGTTTATCAGTAAATATCTCCACTGAGATTAAGAAAAGCAGTAGCTTAATAAATTAACTACTTCCTGGTATGGTTACTGTACTGGTAACTCCCCAAAAGAATCTGGATTGTGGTGAGGGAACAGAGAAAAAAGCTCATTTAGGGCCTGCACTTACGAAGGGGGTAGGCAGCAGTATATCAGGGAGTAAACCTTCTGAGAATAAAAACAGCTGGAGCTTGTTAAGGTAATTAAACAGGGGAAAGGATTATGTACTGGGAACTCCTCAGAAGAATCTGATTTCTGGTGACGGGAGAGAGATAAAAGCTCATTTAGGAACGACATGAACATGCTGCATACGTAGCTGTTTATAAGTAAATATCTCCACTGAGATTAAGAAAAGCAGTAGCTTAATAAATTAAGTACTTCCTGGTATGGTTACAGTACTGTTAACTCCCCAAAAGAATCTGGATTTGGTGAGGGAACAGAGAAAAATCTCATTTAGGACCTGCACTTACGAAGGGGGTAGGCAGCTATATATCAGGGAGTAAACCTTCTGAGAATAAAAACAGCTGGAGCTTGTTAAGGTAATTACACAGGGGAAAGGATAATGTACTGGGAACTCCTCAGAAGAATCTGATTTGTGGTGAGGGGAGAGAGATAAAAGCTCATTTAGGAACGACATGAACATGCTGCGTAGGTAGCTGTTTATCAGTAAATATCTCCACTGAGATTAAGGAAAGCAGTAGCTTAATATATTAAGTACTTCCTGGTATGGTTACTGTACTGGTAACTCCCCAAAAGAATCTGGATTGTGATGACTGAACAGAGAAAAAAGCTCATTTAGGACCTGCACTTACGAAGGGTTTAGGCAGCTGTATATCAGGGAGTAAACCTTTTGAGAATAAAAACAGCTGGAGCTTGTTAAGGTAATTACACAGGGGAAAGAATAATGTACCGGGAACTCCTCAGAAGAATCTGATTTGGGGTGAGGGGAGAGAGATAAAAGCTCATTTAAGAACGACATGAACATGCTGGGTAGGTAGCTGTTTATTAGTAAATATCTCCACTGAGATTAAGAAAAGCAGTAGCTTAATAAATTAAGTACTTCCTGGTATGGTTACTGTACTGGTAACTCCCCAATAGAATCTGGATTGTGGTGAGGGAACAGAGAAAAAAGCTCATTTATGACCTGCACTTACGAAGGGGGTAGGCAGCTGTATATCAGGGAGAAAACCTTCTGAGAATAAAAACAGCTGGAGCGTGTTGAGGTAATTACACAGGGGAAAGGAAAATGTATTGTGAACTACTCAGAAGAATCTGATTTGTGGTGAGGGGAGAGAGATAAAAGCTCATATAGGAACGACATGAACATGCTGCGTAGGTAGCTGTTTATCAGTAAATATCTCCACTGACATTAAGAAAAGCAGTAGTTTAATAAATTAAGTACTTCCTGGTATGGTTACTGTACTGGTAACTCCTCAAAGAATCTGTATTGTGGTGAGGGAACAGAGAAAAAAGCTCATTTGGGACCTGCACTTACGAAGGGGGTAGGCAGCTGTATATCAGGGAGTAAACCTTCTGAGAATAAAAACAGCTGGAGCTTGTTAAGGTAATTACACAGGGGAAAGGATAATGTACTGGGAACTCCTCAGAAGAATCTGATTTGTGGTGAGGGGAGAGAGCTAAAAGTTCATTTAGGAACGACATGAACATGCTGCGTAGGTAGCTGTTTATCAGTAAATATCTCCATTGAGATTAAGAAAAGCAGTAGCTTAATAAATTAAGTACTTCCTGGTATGGTTACTGTACTGGTAACTACCCAAAAGAATCTGGATTGTGGTGAGGGAACCGAGAAAAAAGCTCATTTTGGACCTGCACTTACGAAGGGGTAGGCAGCTGTATATCAGGGAGTGAATCTGCTAAGAATAACAACAGCTGGAGCTTGTTAAGGTAATTACACAGGGGAAAGGATAATGTACTGGGAACTCCTCAGAAGAATCTGAGTTGTGGTGAGGGGAGAGAGATAAAAGCTCATTTAGGAACGACATGAACATGCTGCGTACGTAGCTGTTTATCGGTAAATACCTCCACTGAGATTAACAAAAGCAGTAGCTTAATAAATTAAGTACTTCCTGGTATGGATACTGTACTGGTATCTCCCCAAAAGAATCTGGTTTGTGGTACGGGAACAGAGAAAAAAGCTCATTTATGACCTGCACTTACGTAGGGGGTAGGCAGCTGTATATCAGGGAAAAAACCTTCTGAGAATAAAAACAGCTGGAGCTTGTTAAAGTAATTACACAAGGGGAAAGAATAATGTACCGGGAACTCCTCAGAAGAATCAGATTTGTGGTGAGGGGAGAGAGATAAAACCTCAATTATGAACGACATGAACATGCTGCATAGGTAGCTGTTTATCAGTAAATATCTCCACTGAGATTAAGAAAAGCAGTAGCTTAATAAATTAAGTACTTCCTGGTATGTTTACTGTACTGGAAACTCCCCAAAAGAATCTGGATTGTGGTGAGGGAACAGAGAAAAAAGCTCATTTAGACCTGCAATTACGAAGGGTTTAGGCAGCCGTATATCAGGGAGTAAACCTTCTGAGAATAACAACAGCTGGAGATTGTTAAGGTAATTACACAGGGGAAAGGATAATGTACTGGGAACTCCTCAGAAGAATCTGATTTGTGGTGAGGGGAGAGAGATAAAAGCTCATTTAGGAACGACATGAACATGCTGCGTAGGTAGCTGTTTATCAGTAAATATCTCCACTGACATTAAGAAAAGCAGTAGCTTAATAAATTAAGTACTTCCTGGTATGGTTACTGTACTGGTTACTCCCCAAAAGAATCTGGATTGTGGTGAGGGAACAGAGAAAAAAGCTCATTTAGGACCTGCACTTACGAAGGGGGTAGGCAGCTGTATATCAGGGAGTAAACCTTCTGAGAATAAAAACAGCTGACGCTTGTTAAGGTAATTACACAGGGGAAAGGATAATGTACCGGGAACTCCTCAGGAGAATCTGATTTGTGGTGAGGGGAGAGAGATAAAAGCTCATTTAGGAACGACATGAACATGCTGCGTAGGTAGCTGTTTATCAGTAAATATCTCCACTGAGATTAAGAAAAGAAGTAGCTTAATAAATTAAGTACTTCCTGGTATGCTTACTGTACTGGTAACTTCCCAAAAGATTCTGGATTGTGGTGGGGAACAGAGAAAAAAGCTCATTTAGGACCTGAACTTACGAAGGGGGTAGGCAGCTGTATATCAGGGAGTAAACCTTCTGAGAATAAAAACCGCTGGAGCTTGTTAAGGTAATTACACAGGGGAAAGGATAATGTACTGGGAACTCCTCAGAAGAATCTGATTCGTGGTGAGGGGACAGAGATAAAAGCTCATTTAGAAATGACATGAACATGCTGCGTACGTAGCTGTTTATCAGTAAATATCTCCACTGAGATTAAGAAAAGCAGTAGCTTAATAAATGAAGTCCTTCCTGGTATGGTTACTGTACTGGTAACTCCCCAAAAGAATCGGGATTGTGGTGAGGGAACAGAGAAAAAAGCTCATTTAGGACCTGCACTTACGAAGGGGGTAGGCAGCTGTATATCAGGGAGTAAACCTTCTGAGAATAAAAACAGCTGGAGATTGTTAATCTAATTACACAAGGGAAAGGATAATGTACTGGGAACTCCTCAGAAGAATCTGATTTGTGGTGAGGGGAGAGAGATAAAAGCTCCTTTAGGAACGACATGAACATGCTGTGTAGGTAGCTGTTTATCAGTAAATATCTCCACTGAGATTAAGAAAAGCAGTAGCTTAATAAATTAAGTACTTCCTGGTATGGTTACTGTACTGGTAACTCCCCAAAAGAATCTGGAATGTGGTGAGGGAACAGAGAAAAAAGCTCATTTAGGTCCTGCACTTACGAAGGGGGTAGGCAGCTGTATATCAGGGAGTAAACCTTCTGAGAATAAAAACAGCTGGAGCTTGTTAAGGTAATTACACAGTGGAAAGGATAATGTACTGGGAACTCCTCAGAAGAATCCGATTTGTGGTGAGGGGAGAGAGTTAAAAGCTAAATTAGGAACGACATGAACATGCTGTGTACGTAGCTGTTTATCAGTAAATATCTCCACTGAGATTAAGAAAAGCAGTAGCTTAATAAATTAAGTACTTCCTGGTATGGTTACTGTACTGGTAACTCCCCAAAAGAATCTGGACTGTGGTGAGGGAACAGAGAAAAATGCTCATTTAGGAACTGCACTTACGAAGGGGGTAGGCAGCTGTATATCAGGGAGTGAACCTTCTGAGAATAAAACCAGCTGGAGCTTGTTAAGGTAATTACACAGGGGAAAGGATAATGTACTGGGAACTCCTCAGATGAATCTGATTTGTGGTTAGGGCAGAGAGATAAAAGCTCCTTTAGGAACGACATGAACATGCTGTGTACGTAGCTGTTTATCAGTAAATATCTCCACTGAGATTAAGAAAAGACGTAGCTTAATAAATTAAGTACTTCCTGATATGGTTACTGTACTGGTAACTCCCCAAAAGAATCTGGATTGTGGTGAGGTTGCGGCGGGCGGCTACCTCGTCCAGCAAAAAGACGACCACCACACGAGGATCCTTCTCAATCGCACTTTATTGAAGAGCTGCTTGGTTGAGGGAGAGCTGAAGCGAGGGGCCCCGAGGGCCAAAAACGCCTGCTTATATACGCTTGGGGGAGCAAGTTTCGCTCCCTGATTGGTCTGCGGCTGATTGTTACTAGCAACCGCTTCTGGATTGGCTGGGACTAGAGCTCGCTTGCGCGTGCGCGGGGTTTGGGCGCGAAAGTCCACTAAGCATTTCCGTTTATGGAGTTGTTTACTGCTAAGGCTGCCAGGAAGCAGGCGCCATCTTGTAATGGCGTCGCTGCCGGCTTCCTGCAGTTCCCCCTTTTTGTTTTCGTGCAGGTAAGAGTAGAGGTCTGATCTCTGTGTGCTATTTTGGAACATTGTACTGGCTATCCCATGAGTGTTATCCATTCATCGGACGCCAGACCCGTCCGATACCTTTTTTCCAGAGGTGGGGTCTAGGGTATCTACCCACGTGCAATCAGACTTGCTCTTCTTGGGGCCTGTTACCCCAGGACTCCCAAGTGCGGTGCTATTGCCCGGCATCCTGCTCTGCTCAAATGCACGCCTATCCCTAGTGCAAGTGAAGCTACCAGCTTCTTGGGGTGCAAAGGCCGTGCAATTGAGGGCTTAGTCCCTTTTTAGGGCTGAAAGTCAAATCTGGGGGGAAGCTCCATACTCCAAGGCGGCTAATGCCTGTGAAATTACAACCTTGTCCCTTCGTGTTTGGGTTCGCAGGTGACAGACCAACCAGAGGCAGACCATACTGCCTCCTAGGCATAGTAGTAAAAATACGAGCAATACATGGGACTTCCATGTTGCAGTCTGCAGAAAACAAGGTGGGGAGGAAGGGAGAATCTGCATGCAAGGGCATAGGTACTGGCCATGCCTTAGTCACAGCCCATAGTGTCATTTCTTTTGCTGCCATCGGGGCTGCAGTCAGCACTGTTGCAAATAGCAGGGGGATCAGTTGCACCACAGGGCAAGTGGATGGCGTCTTCGCAATGGGTTTCTTCTGTCGTTTCCACAGGCCTGGTCAATCTCGTTGGCACCCAGTGAGGCACTTCTTGGCCCTGAGGAAAAACACAAACAGCTCCCCTGGATCTCGTTATCACCAGATCCGGTCCATGTTAATTTTCGGGCATTGCCGCTTAAAGTGTCCTAATTGGCCACACTTAAAGCAGCCCTTCTGTTTGTTGTCCCTAGCCATGCGAGCGGCAGAAAGCACGGCCGCCGCCAAGCCTGCATTTGTCAATGGGCCTCCCACCTCTTGGCAAGCTTTTACCCATGCCTCAAGGCCCTTTTCCTTTATAGGAGTTATCACTCTTTTACATTCCTTGGTACTTTGCTCATAGATTATTTGTTGTACAAGTGGCATGGCAGCATCCAAATTCCCAAGTACACGCTCCGCCGTCTCAAGCATGCGTGCCACAAAATCAGAAAATGGTTCATTGGGCGCCTGAATCACTTTTGTAAGGTTGCCAGCCACCTCTCCTTTGTTTGGCAAGGCCCGCCAAGCCTTGTAAAATATCTCATTTACCTGGCGGTAGACTTCAAAGGGGTAGGTGGTCTGTTCCACTGCATAAGCTCCCTGTCCTAGAAGCATGTCCACCGACCATTCGGCTCTCCCTTCTTGGAGATTCTTTCTGAATTGTATTTGTGCCTTGTCCTGAACAATGGACCTAAAGTCAAGGAACTGCCCGTGACTGAGACATGTGCGCGCAATCTCAAACCAATCTGTGGGCGTCATGGCATTAACCGTGAGTCGCCGCAATAAAGCAGTGGTATAACTGGCTGTAACTCCATATGTGCGCACTGACTCCATTAGATCCCTTAGTTGTTTATAAGAGACTGGCTCATAGGTCCTTTCATCTGTTATTGGGTTCTCAAAGACTGGAAAAGCCGCGGCCAACCTAGACCACTCTTCTCTTTATGAAGTTGCTCCGCCCGGACACTGCATAAGGCGGGGGGGGGGGGGGGGGCAGAGGGTGTTTTTTGCCTGGGGACCTTGGCCCCAAGGGGGTAACCAGGTCCGTATCTGTCCTCTTCGTACCTAGCAGCGGCTTCCTCCAAGCCCTCTTCATCTTCTGGGCTCAGCTCGCTGCCCGAGGTATGGCCACTCTCGGCCTCGCTCTCTGATTCACTAACCTCTATGCTAAGAGCTGAGAAGGAGTTATCAATCTTAAATTCCTCCAAAGAAGGATACAACGGGGCAACTGGTTCTTGTCCTTGTCACTTTTGAGTTTGTCCCCGCCGCCTGCGCGGTCGAGGATTTTCCGGAGGGCTGCAGTCCCTCCTCCAGACCCTTATGGGGTCTCCCTTTTCTTTCTTATTTTTATTTTTATTTTCCTTAGGCCTAACCACTTCCCCCTTTACTGATGAGGATTCCGAAAGACTATCCTGGTGCTTACTAAGGGCCCTTTGACCTTCCTTTATAAGATCTGTGGAGTGTCCATCTTCCAGGCATGAGCGTACCATGCGCCATAAGGGCATCACAGCGCAAACAGAGCAAGCACACACCAGCCACCAGCACTCACAGCGGAAGGATAATAAGAAGCACCAGACAGGAACGGCAGTCCACATACCTGAGGGAAGTTACCTCTTCGTGCGTTGAGTTCTGGATCCTCTTTGTCCCCTCGCGTGGTTCCCGGGTTTCGACACCAGTTGCGGCGGGCGGCAACCCCGTCCAGCGAGGAAAGGCGACGACCACACGAGGATCCTTCTCAATCGCACTTTATTGAAGAGCTGCTTGGTTGAGGGAGAGCTGAAGCGAGAGGCCCCGAAGGCCAAAAACGCCTGCTTATATATGCCTGGGGGAGCAAGGGTCGCTCCCTGATTGGTCTGCGGCTGTTTGTTACTAGCAACCGCTTCGGGATTGGCTGGGACTAGAGCTCGCTTGCGCGTGCGCGGGGTTTGGGCGCGAAAGTCCACTAAGCATTGCCGTTTATGGAGTTGTTTACTGCTAAGGCTGCCAGGAAGCAGGCGCCATCTTGTAATGGCGTCGCTGCCGGCTTCCTGCAGTGAGGGAACAGAGAAAAAAGCTCATTTAGGACCTGCACTTACGTAGGGGGTAGGCAGCAGTATATCAGGGAGAAAACCTTCTGAGAATAAAAACAGCTGGAGCTTGTTAAGGTAATTACACAGGGGAAAGGATAATGTACTGGGAACTCCTCAGAGAATCTGATTTGTGGTGAGGGGAGAGAGATAAAAGCTCATTTAGGAACGACATGAACATGCTGCGTAGGTAGCTGTTTATCAGTAAATATCTCCACTGAGATTAAGAAAAGCAGTAGCTTAATAAATTAAGTACTTCCTGGTATGGTTACTGTACTGGTAACTCCCCAAAAGAATCTCAATTGTGTTGAGGGAACAGAGAAAAAAGCTCATTTAGGACCTGCACTTACGAAGGGTTAGGCAGCTGTATATCAGGGAGTATCCCTTCTGAGAATCAAAACAGCTGGAGCTTGTTAAGGTAATTACACAGGGGCAAGCATAATGTACTGGGAACTCCTCAGAAGAATCTGATTTGTGGTGAGGGGAGAGAGATAAAAGCTCTTTTAGGAACGACATGAACATGCTGCGTAGGTAGCTGTTTATCAGTAAATATCTCCACTGAGATTAAGAAAAGCAGTAGCTTAATAAATTAAGTACTTCCTGGTATGGTTACTGTACTGGTAACTCCCCAAAAGAATCTGGATTGTGGTGAGGGAACAGAGAAAAAAGCTCTTTTAGGACCTGCACTTAAGAAGGGGGTAGGCAGCTGTATATCAGGGAGTAAACATTCTGAGAATAAAAACAGCTGGAGCTTGTTAAGGTAATTACACAGGGGAAAGGATGATGTACTGGGAACTTCTCAGAAGAATCTGATTTGTGGTGAGGGGAGAGAGATAAAAGCTCATTTAGCAAGGACATGAACATGCTGCGTAGGTAGCTGTTTATCAGTAAATATCTCCACTGAGATTAAGAAAAGCAGTAGCTTAATAAATTAAGTACTTCCTGGTATGGATACTGTACTGGAAACTCCCCAAAAGAATCTGGATTGTGGTGAGCGAACAGAGAAAAAAGCTCATTTAGGAAAGACATGAACATGCGGCATACGTAGCTGTTTATCAGTAAATATCTCCACTGAGATTAAGAAAAGCAGTAGCTTAATAAATTAAGTACTTCCTGGTATGGATACTGTACTGGTAACTCCCCAAAAGAATCTGGATTGTGATGAGGGAACAGAGAAAAAAGCTCATTTAGGAACGACATGAACATGCTGCGTAGGTAGCTGTTCATCAGTAAATATCTCCACTGAGATTAAGAAAAGCAGTATCTTAATAAATTAATTACTTCCTGGTATGTTTACTGTACTGGAAACTCCCCAAAAGAATCTGGATTGTGTTGAGGGAACAGAGAAAAAAGCTCATTTAGACCTGCAATTACGAAGGGTTTAGGCAGCCGTATATCAGGGAGTAAACCTTCTGAGAATAACAACAGCTGGAGATTGTTAAGGTAATTACACAGGGGAAAGGATAATGTACTGGGAATTCCTCAGAAGAATCTGATTTGTGGTGAGGGGAGAGAGATAAAAGCTCATTTAGGAACGACATGAACATGCTGCGTAGGTAGCTGTTTATCAGTAAATATCTCCACTGACATTAAGAAAAGCAGTAGCTTAATAAATTAAGTACTTCCTGGTATGGTTACTGTACTGGTTACTAACCAAAAGAATCTGGATTGTGGTGAGGGAACAGAGAAAAAAGCTCATTTAGGACCTGCACTTACGAAGGGGGTAGGCAGCTGTATATCAGGGAGTAAACCTTCTGAGAATAAAAACAGCTGAAGCTTGTTAAGGTAATTACACAGGGGAAAGGATAATGTACCGGGAACTCCTCAGAAGAATCTGATTTGTGATGAGGGGAGAGAGATAAAAGCTCATTTAGGAACGACATGAACATGCTGCGTAGGTAGCTGTTTATCAGTAAATATCTCCACTGAGATTAAGAAAAGAAGTAGCTTAATAAATTAAGTACTTCCTGGTATGCTTACTGTACTGGTAACTTCCCAAAAGAATCTGGATTGTGGTGGGGAACAGAGAAAAAAGTTCATTTAGGACCTGAACTTACGAAGGGGGTAGGCAGCTGTATATCAGGGAGTAAACCTTCTGAGAATAAAAACCGCTGGAGCTTGTTAAGGTAATTACACAGGGGAAAGGATAATGTACTGGGAACTCCTCAGAAGAATCTGATTTGTGGTGAGGGGACAGAGATAAAAGCTCATTTAGAAATGACATGAACATGTTGCGTACGTAGCTGTTTATCAGTAAATATCTCCACTGAGATTAAGAAAAGAAGTAGCTTAATAAATTAAGTACTTCCTGGTATGCTTACTGTACTGGTAACTTCCCAAAAGAATCTGGATTGTGGTGGGGAACAGAGAAAAAAGCTCATTTAGGACCTGAACTTACGAAGGGGGTAGGCAGCTGTATATCAGGGAGTAAACCTTCTGAGAATAAAAACCGCTGGAGCTTGTTAAGGTAATTACACAGGGGAAAGGATAATGTACTGGGAACTCCTCAGAAGAATCTGATTTGTGGTGAGGGGACAGAGATAAAAGCTCATTTAGAAATGACATGAACATGCTGCGTACGTAGCTGTTTATCAGTAAATATCTCCACTGAGATTAAGAAAAGCAGTAGCTTAATAAATTAAGTACTTCCTGGTATGGTTACTGTACTGGTAACTCCCCAAAAGAATCTGGATTGTGGTGAGGGAACAGAGAAAAAAGCTCATTTAGGACCTGCACTTACGAAGGGTTTAGGCAGCCGTATATCAGGGAGTAAACCTTCTGAGAATAACAACAGCTGGAGATTGTTAAGGTAATTACACAGGGGAAAGGATAATGTACTGGGAATTCCTCAGAAGAATCTGATTTGTGGTGAGGGGAGAGAGATAAAAGCTCATTTAGGAACGACATGAACATGCTGCGTAGGTAGCTGTTTATCAGTAAATATCTCCACTGACATTAAGAAAAGCAGTAGCTTAATAAATTAAGTACTTCCTGGTATGGTTACTGTACTGGTTACTCCCCAAAAGAATCTGGATTGTGGTGAGGGAACAGAGAAAAAAGCTCATTTAGGACCTGCACTTACGAAGGGGGTAGGCAGCTGTATATCAGGGAGTAAACCTTCTGAGAATAAAAACAGCTGAAGCTTGTTAAGGTAATTACACAGGGGAAAGGATAATGTACCGGGAACTCCTCAGAAGAATCTGATTTGTGATGAGGGGAGAGAGATAAAAGCTCATTTAGGAACGACATGAACATGCTGCGTAGGTAGCTGTTTATCAGTAAATATCTCCACTGAGATTAAGAAAAGAAGTAGCTTAATAAATTAAGTACTTCCTGGTATGCTTACTGTACTGGTAACTTCCCAAAAGAATCTGGATTGTGGTGGGGAACAGAGAAAAAAGTTCATTTAGGACCTGAACTTACGAAGGGGGTAGGCAGCTGTATATCAGGGAGTAAACCTTCTGAGAATAAAAACCGCTGGAGCTTGTTAAGGTAATTACACAGGGGAAAGGATAATGTACTGGGAACTCCTCAGAAGAATCTGATTTGTGGTGAGGGGACAGAGATAAAAGCTCATTTAGAAATGACATGAACATGCTGCGTACGTAGCTGTTTATCAGTAAATATCTCCACTGAGATTAAGAAAAGCAGTAGCTTAATAAATGAAGTCCTTCCTGGTATGCTTACTGTACTGGTAACTTCCCAAAAGAATCTGGATTGTGGTGGGGAACAGAGAAAAAAGCTCATTTAGGACCTGAACTTACGAAGGGGGTAGGCAGCTGTATATCAGGGAGTAAACCTTCTGAGAATAAAAACCGCTGGAGCTTGTTAAGGTAATTACACAGGGGAAAGGATAATGTACTGGGAACTCCTCAGAAGAATCTGATTTGTGGTGAGGGGACAGAGATAAAAGCTCATTTAGAAATGACATGAACATGCTGCGTACGTAGCTGTTTATCAGTAAATATCTCCACTGAGATTAAGAAAAGCAGTAGCTTAATAAATTAAGTACTTCCTGGTATGGTTACTGTACTGGTAACTCCCCAAAAGAATCTGGATTGTGGTGAGGGAACAGAGAAAAAAGCTCATTTAGGACCTGCACTTACGAAGGGGGTAGGCAGCTGTATATCAGGGAATAAACCTTCTGAGAATAAAAACAGCTGGAGATTGTTAATCTAATTACACAAGGGAAAGGATAATGTACTGGGAACTCCTCAGAAGAATCTGATTTGTGGTGAGGGGAGAGAGATAAAAGCTCCTTTAGGAACGACATGAACATGCTGTGTAGGTAGCTGTTTATCAGTAAATATCTCCACTGAGATTAAGAAAAGCAGTAGCTTAATAAATTAAGTACTTCCTGGTATGGTTACTGTACTGGTAACTCCCCAAAAGAATCTGGATTGTGGTGAGGGAACAGAGAAAAAAGCTCATTTAGGACCTGCACTTACGAAGGGGGTAGGCAGCTGTATATCAGGGAGTAAACCTTCTGAGAATAAAAACAGCTGGAGCTTGTTAAGGTAATTACACAGTGGAAAGGATAATGTACTGGGAACTCCTCAGAAGAATCCGATTTGTGGTGAGGGGAGAGAGTTAAAAGCTAAATTAGGAACGACATGAACATGCTGTGTACGTAGCTGTTTATCAGTAAATATCTCCACTGAGATTAAGAAAAGACGTTGCTTAATAAATTAAGTACTTCCTGGTATGGTTACTGTACTGGTAACTCCCCAAAAGAATCTGGATTGTGGTGAGGTTGCGGCGGGCGGCTACCTCGTCCAGCAAAAAGACGACACACACGAGGATCCTTCTCAATCGCACTTTATTGAAGAGCTGCTTGGTTGAGGGAGAGCTGAAGCGAGGGGCCCCGAGGGCCAAAAACGCCTGCTTATATACGCTTGGGGAGCAAGGTTCGCTCCCTGATTGGTCTCCGACTGATTGTTACTAGCAACCGCTTCTGGATTGGCTGGGACTAGAGCTCGCTTGCGCGTGCGCGGGGTTTGGGCGCGAAAGTCCACTAAGCATTTCCGTTTATGGAGTTGTTTACTGCTAAGGCTGCCAGGAAGCAGGCGCCATCTTGTAATGGCGTCGCTGCCGGCTTCCTGCAGTTCCCCCTTTTTGTTTTCGTGCAGGTAAGAGTAGAGGTCTGATCTCTGTGTGCTATTTTGGAACATTGTACTGGCTATCCCATGAGTGTTATCCATTCATCGGACGCCAGACCCGTCCGATACCTTTTTTCCAGAGGTGGGGTCTAGGGTATCTACCCACGTGCAATCAGACTTGCTCTTCTTGGGGCCTGTTACCCCAGGACTCCCAAGTGCGGTGCTATTGCCCGGCATCCTGCTCTGCTCAAATGCACGCCTATCCCTAGTGCAAGTGAAGCTACCAGCTTCTTGGGGTGCAAAGGCCGTGCAATTGAGGGCTTAGTCCCTTTTTAGGGCTGAAAGTCAAATCTGGGGGGAAGCTCCATACTCCAAGGCGGCTAATGCCTGTGAAATTACAACCTTGTCCCTTCGTGTTTGGGTTCGCAGGTGACAGACCAACCAGAGGCAGACCATACTGCCTCCTAGGCATAGTAGTAAAAATACGAGCAATACATGGGACTTCCATGTTGCAGTCTGCAGAAAACAAGGTGGGGAGGAAGGGAGAATCTGCATGCAAGGGCATAGGTACTGGCCATGCCTTAGTCACAGCCCATAGTGTCATTTCTTTTGCTGCCATCGGGGCTGCAGTCAGCACTGTTGCAAATAGCAGGGGGATCAGTTGCACCACAGGGCAAGTGGATGGCGTCTTCGCAATGGTTTCTTCTGTCGTTTCCACAGGCCTGGTCAATCTCGTTGGCACCCAGTGAGGCACTTCTTGGCCCTGAGGAAAAACACAAACAGCTCCCCTGGATCTCGTTATCACCAGATCCGGTCCATGTTAATTTTCGGGCATTGCCGCTTAAAGTGTCCTAATTGGCCACACTTAAAGCAGCCCTTCTGTTTGTTGTCCCTAGCCATGCGAGCGGCAGAAAGCACGGCCGCCGCCAAGCCTGCATTTGTCAATGGGCCTCCCACCTCTCGCAAGCTTTTACCCATGCCTCAAGGCCCTTTTCCTTATAGGAGTTATCACTCTTTTACATTCCTTGGTACTTTGCTCATAGATTATTTGTTGTACAAGTGGCATGGCAGCATCCAAATTCCAAGTACACGCTCCGCCGTCTCAAGCATGCGTGCCACAAAATCAGAAAATGGTTCATTGGGCGCCTGAATCACTTTTGTAAGGTTGCCAGCCACCTCTCCTTTGTTTGGCAAGGCCCGCCAAGCCTTGTAAAATATCTCATTTACCTGGCGGTAGACTTCAAAGGGGTAGGTGGTCTGTTCCACTGCATAAGCTCCCTGTCCTAGAAGCATGTCCACCGACCATTCGGCTCTCCCTTCTTGGAGATTCTTTCTGAATTGTATTTGTGCCTTGTCCTGAACAATGGACCTAAAGTCAAGGAACTGCCCGTGACTGAGACATGTGCGCGCAATCTCAAACCAATCTGTGGGCGTCATGGCATTAACCGTGAGTCGCCGCAATAAAGCAGTGGTATAACTGGCTGTAACTCCATATGTGCGCACTGACTCCATTAGATCCCTTAGTTGTTTATAAGAGACTGGCTCATAGGTCCTTTCATCTGTTATTGGGTTCTCAAAGACTGGAAAAGCGCGGCCAACCTAGACCACTCTTCTCTTTATGAAGTTGCTCCGCCCGGACACTGCATAAGGCGGGGGGAGGGGGGGGGCAGAGGGTGTTTTTTGCCTGGGGACCTTGGCCCCAAGGGGGTAACCAGGTCCGTATCTGTCCTCTTCGTACCTAGCAGCGGCTTCCTCCAAGCCCTCTTCATCTTCTGGGCTCAGCTCGCTGCCCGAGGTATGGCCACTCTCGGCCTCGCTCTCTGATTCACTAACCTCTATGCTAAGAGCTGAGAAGGAGTTATCAATCTTAAATTCCTCCAAAGAAGGATACAACGGGGCAACTGGTTCTTGTCCTTGTCACTTTTGAGTTTGTCCCCGCCGCCTGCGCGGTCGAGGATTTTCCGGAGGGCTGCAGTCCCTCCTCCAGACCCTTATGGGGTCTCCTTTTCTTTCTTATTTTTATTTTTATTTTCCTTAGGCCTAACCACTTCCCCCTTTACTGATGAGGATTCCGAAAGACTATCCTGGTGCTTACTAAGGGCCCTTTGACCTTCCTTTATAAGATCTGTGGAGTGTCCATCTTCCAGGCATGAGCGTACCATGCGCCATAAGGGCATCACAGCGCAAACAGAGCAAGCACACACCAGCCACCAGCACTCACAGCGGAAGGATAATAAGAAGCACCAGACAGGAACGGCAGTCCACATACCTGAGGGAAGTTACCTCTTCGTGCGTTGAGTTCTGGATCCTCTTTGTCCCCTCGCGTGGTTCCCGGGTTTCGACACCAGTTGCGGCGGGCGGCAACCCCGTCCAGCGAGGAAAGGCGACGACCACACGAGGATCCTTCTCAATCGCACTTTATTGAAGAGCTGCTTGGTTGAGGGAGAGCTGAAGCGAGAGGCCCCGAAGGCCAAAAACGCCTGCTTATATATGCCTGGGGAGCAAGGGTCGCTCCCTGATTGGTCTGCGGCTGTTTGTTACTAGCAACCGCTTCGGGATTGGCTGGGACTAGAGCTCGCTTGCGCGTGCGCGGGGTTTGGGCGCGAAAGTCCACTAAGCATTGCCGTTTATGGAGTTGTTTACTGCTAAGGCTGCCAGGAAGCAGGCGCCATCTTGTAATGGCGTCGCTGCCGGCTTCCTGCAGTGAGGGAACAGAGAAAAAAGCTCATTTAGGACCTGCACTTACGTAGGGGGTAGGCAGCAGTATATCAGGGAGAAAACCTTCTGAGAATAAAAACAGCTGGAGCTTGTTAAGGTAATTACACAGGGGAAAGGATAATGTACTGGGAACTCCTCAGAGAATCTGATTTGTGGTGAGGGGAGAGAGATAAAAGCTCATTTAGGAACGACATGAACATGCTGCGTAGGTAGCTGTTTATCAGTAAATATCTCCACTGAGATTAAGAAAAGCAGTAGCTTAATAAATTAAGTACTTCCTGGTATGGTTACTGTACTGGTAACTCCCCAAAAGAATCTCAATTGTGTTGAGGGAACAGAGAAAAAAGCTCATTTAGGACCTGCACTTACGAAGGGTTAGGCAGCTGTATATCAGGGAGTATCCCTTCTGAGAATCAAAACAGCTGGAGCTTGTTAAGGTAATTACACAGGGGCAAGCATAATGTACTGGGAACTCCTCAGAAGAATCTGATTTGTGGTGAGGGGAGAGAGATAAAAGCTCTTTTAGGAACGACATGAACATGCTGCGTAGGTAGCTGTTTATCAGTAAATATCTCCACTGAGATTAAGAAAAGCAGTAGCTTAATAAATTAAGTACTTCCTGGTATGGTTACTGTACTGGTAACTCCCAAAAGAATCTGGATTGTGGTGAGGGAACAGAGAAAAAAGCTCTTTTAGGACCTGCACTTAAGAAGGGGGTAGGCAGCTGTATATCAGGGAGTAAACATTCTGAGAATAAAAACAGCTGGAGCTTGTTAAGGTAATTACACAGGGAAAGGATGATGTACTGGGAACTTCTCAGAAGAATCTGATTTGTGGTGAGGGGAGAGAGATAAAAGCTCATTTAGCAAGGACATGAACATGCTGCGTAGGTAGCTGTTTATCAGTAAATATCTCCACTGAGATTAAGAAAAGCAGTAGCTTAATAAATTAAGTACTTCCTGGTATGGATACTGTACTGGAAACTCCCCAAAAGAATCTGGATTGTGGTGAGCGAACAGAGAAAAAAGCTCATTTAGGAAAGACATGAACATGCGGCATACGTAGCTGTTTATCAGTAAATATCTCACTGAGATTAAGAAAAGCAGTAGCTTAATAAATTAAGTACTTCCTGGTATGGATACTGTACTGGTAACTCCCCAAAAGAATCTGGATTGTGGTGAGGGAACAGAGAAAAAAGCTCATTTAGGACCTGCACTTACGAAGGGGGTAGGCAGCTGTATATCAGGGAGTAAACCTTCTGAGAATAAAAACAGCTGAAGCTTGTTAAGGTAATTACACAGGGGAAAGGATAAT